>NW_019417443.1:183073-283908 GCF_000390285.2 Anoplophora glabripennis | reverse complement strand
GAATTTCCACCGAGGTCATGTGATATTACGCCGTGTGATTTCTTTTTGTGGCCTTACCTTAAAAACACTATTTTTGAACTGCCTATTCCTGATTTAAACCATCTGCAGGCTCGACTTATAGACAAGATTCGTGAAATTAACAATACCCCGAGCATCTTAGAAAATGTCTTTAATTCTTTGAGGAACAGGTGTGAAAAGTGCTTGGAACAAGGAGGGGGACACTTTCAGCAGCTGCTTTAATTTATTGTTATAACAAGGAGGGGGACACTTTCCGCAGCTCCTTTAATTGTTTGTTATTGTTATCACGATTATTCTTTAAAATAAAGTTATATAGTCATTAACGTTATTGAAACTGACAGCTGCTATACAGCTCGTTGAGAAATGAGGTTAAGTTGGTCGCTATAAGCTACTCCCTACGTCCAATGTGTCAAAGCCAACTTTGACCACGTTTTTACTTGAACGCTCGTTATAATACTGCATATTCTTAATATCACACATTTATTCAATCATAAGAATTCTCACACTCACACTATGTTACAACCACATACACAAGTGACATAGTTTTTCCTACAAGAACAAGCTTTAGTCTTACAGTTTTTTGTACATTTACATTGTTTAACTAAGTCTTTGGGTAATGGATCTTTGGTAATAAATTTAGGTAATAATTCACTTGTTTCATTTTGATAACGAGAAGCTGTGAAATCCAAATATTGATATTGAGGGAAAATGAAACTTTTCCATATTATGTACGTTTGTAAAGAAGCTCTTAAGACGTGTAATTTCAATGCAGCGGACGTGCATGGTGTTTTACTTAAATTAATACCCATTCCGCTACAATGAGATAAAATTAATTTTCTAGCTTCATCGGTGGTTTTGCCTTGCTTACTTAATATTTTTAAGTATAATCTTTGCAATGCATCAAACTCTTTGTTGCTTAATTCAGATATAAAACATAAGCTGAAGCCGCTAGAAGAAATAGCATTAACAATTAAAAAACAAGGCTTAGAATAATGCGAGTCCCAAAAACTCTTCAGCATATTGTAGGGGGATGTTTAAACTTTAATTTAGGTACCTGGCAACATCAAAAATTACAATTTTTAACCCGGAAATCGGCCGTTGAAAATCGTCATTTTCGCATTTTTAGCAACTTCAATTGTTTATAACTTTAAAACTATCAACTTTAGAAGCATAGTGCATAGGAACCTTTTTGTTTATAATGTGCCAAAAAACCTAAGGAAATTTCCGGAGTGAAAAAACCAATGTATACAATTTGTTTAAAAAAAGTTTGTTTAAACAAATGGGCACCAGATTTCCGGCCGGCATCATCTTGATTCATGTTAAGGAACATCTTACAAATCTGAATATTAAAAACAAATGGAGTCGGAAAATTTCTCCCGCGGATGCGAGGTTTTCGCCTTGTCTAGAACGTAACTTACGTGTCGAAATATTAAGATTGCTCCATTTTTAGACCCCTTCGTACGTATTAAAACTTGTAACAATCTATAAGAAAAAATAGGGATCCTAAGAACATAAGAAACATACAGCGTAATTAATTAATAATTAAAATATACAGACACCGACGTAATAACAGAAGCACATCAGAAACTTAACGCGAAAGCTAAAAATATCCACGATAGTTATTACAGTCGCTAAGGAACGTGGTTGACAGCAAACATATGCTTCACATACAAACACGTCGCTTTCTGAAGAAGATTGACAGGAACTTGACAGCTGAAATATTGGTACAGGATAGACACTGAAGATCACAACAGCGGAATTGGATTTTTTCATTATTCTTGCCGCGAAAATCATCAAGAACTTTTGATGTACATACTGGTAGATTTAGAAAGGTTGGAATCAATTCTATAATAGACTCTTTTAGTGTGACGTCACATATTTAGGCAACCCGCAACAAATTGTCACAGTTGAAATTGTACAGAGCGAATCTGACCCTTGTGTACTATTTACATAGATATTACAAAAATGAACAAGTTCAAATGAATTTATTTTTACAAGGATTTGGAAGTATTTAAGAACAACCAACACGTGTATGGTAAAATAGATACACTAATGCGCTTAAAACTTACAAAAATCGATATAAAAGAATATTCCTAAATTTAAATAAAGTAAAAATTTAATATTAGCCGTGTTATTCCTAATGCTCAGAAAGAATATCCTCGTACGCAGGTGAGCTCTTGTTGATATGTTATCGCTGTCATCATTAGCGTATTTTCTCTTGTTTTGTTAAATCTTGGCGTTTTCTAGTTCTACTAAGTATTGTTATTGTTTTTCTTGGTTTTGTACTGCGTCAGTGTGTTTATCGAGTGTTTTTCCTTCAAGTGGTTTATTACAGACGTACTCTCAACCATAACCAAACTTTCCTTGAATAATATCCTGTTGAAAGGCTACTTGGCTTACATGAAATTATCTTCAATGCGCATGCTCAGTAACACTGATGTAATTTTAATTTAATAATTACTATAAAAGTCAATATTATTCTATAATTTTAAATATATAAATTCTATAACTCTATTAGTTTGTCACTTGGGGTTTGAAACTTCTTAAATATTTCTAATATTGCCAGAATATCGCAATATTTAAAGTCATGACAAAGAAGCCATTTTTTAGCACTTATGTCCAAGGTACATAAGGTCGAAAATCAATCTAGTAAAAATATTGAGAGATTCTTCATGACAATGTGCACATGGGGTTGCCTATTATTTGGCGTATGTGACGTCACTACTAAAAAGGTCTATTGTGACAGAACGAAGAAACAAGCAATTAAAGCAGAACGATTGCTTACACAGTGAGCGAACAAAGCAGCACCATTTGAGAAAACACCGAGTTACCTCAATTTTATTTGATAACAACAAACATTTTGACGTTAGATTCCATTCTTACTATTGGTTTGTTTGTAAGAGATGACGTTGTTCAATGTTATTTACATGAATCACGTAACTGAACTTTAACTTTGTTGAACATCATAATTTTTGTCTTTTATTTGTAGATAATGAATTTTTGTACGTCACTATTTAAATTAATATTATATATTTATTTTTATACAGTTGTAAAATTCTGTGTTATACAATTTTAGCAATAAAATCTACCAAATTATCTTTAATCACATTGATCAATTTATAAAAACTGAAACATTTAAATATACTAGTAATTTTTTTATCGACCGAATGGAAAAGTAGTCGCAAAATATTGTCCCAAAACAATAAATAAGATTTTTCTGGGAATCGGTTATTTTTATTGCCTTACAATCAACTTCAATCTCCAAAATTAATATTTTATTAAAATAAGATAACCATTTTTTGATGGTCTTTCTTACAACGTTGTTTAATTTTGTTTAATTTTATGATTAATGTTCTAATCAATAAGAACAATTTAGGCCCTTTTTCAGTACAACTCACGTAATAAAAGTGTAGATCCCTAGACGCAACATTTTCAAAATATTTAAAAAATTTTTAAAATATTTTTTTATCTGAATTTTTTACTTATATCTTGGAACCTATGCATTTTGGAAGAACATTGAAGAGGAAAAAAAGTTTTAGAATTGAATTTTGCACAATATACTTTAAGTCAAAAATGTTTCAATTTATTTCCGATGTTGCAAATTGATGAAAAAAGGCAATTTAATCAAGTTTTTTGGATAATTTTTTAAAATATTTTAATTGCTCCGAGTGCATTCTAATTTTTGTATAAAAAAACTTTAAAGTATAATAAAACAACTCACCAAATTTCATTTAAATCGATTCTATAATTTTCGCAAAATAATTTTTTTTTTAAATTTTGGAATTTTCAAAATGTTGCTAAGCCTCAAATAAAGCATCTAGATACTTGAAAACTTTTTCACATAGAAATGACCGCTCAACCTTTCAAATGGTTTTTGAAAAGTTGAAATCAGTTGATTAGGACGGTCACAGTAAATTTTTTAAGTTAACACTCTTTTTTTATTTTTAAACAATTAGTTTACGTCTATCAATTAGCAATTTAGTTTTTTTACAAAAAAATTTTAATTTTAAAGTACTCGGAAAGACGCTTCTTAAAAAAAATCCGTTTATTGGTTCTCGAGATATAAGCGGTCAAAGTTTATTGGCATTTACCGTTAATTTATAAACAATTTAACAATAATCTTTGATCCAGTGGCTTCAATTTTCCGAGTTCTTTCGCTCCGAGACTGAATTCGAGGGTTCAAAATGCGAAGGTACGAAAAAAATTGCATTATCTCGGCTTCTAATGGACCAATTTCGAATTTTTATTCCGAAATATACTGTATATTTCCCCCTATCATATAGCATTTTTTCAATTACATTGGGATACTGTTCATTAAAAATTTGTATTGCATATCGATATGAAACATTACCGATTCCATAACATTTCACAAGGTAAATTCGTTACTCTAGGGCAAGGGTCGGCAACTGGCGGACCGCGGTCCAGGTCCGGACCGCGGAAGGTAAAATACTGGACCGCCAAAAATTTTTTGAAAGTATAAATTACTCAAATAAATTATTTAAAAAATGTTTTTTACTTTTAAGTGTCAACCTTATCATTTTTTCTAGCATTTTACAATTGTGTGAGTGTTTTGAGTTCTTAATGGTTAGTAAGCAGATTAAATTTGAGTTCAAATGAAAATTTGTAAGAAATACGAATTTTTTTTCTGGACCTCGTTAAAAATTTTTAAAAGTATCCGGACCCCACCTAAAATTACTTGCCGACCCCTGCTCTAGGGTTAGCATTATTAATAAAAATTATTCGGGGGCAGTTAATAAAAATAAGTATGTTGACTTTGACATTGACAAGGACATATCCATGGTAATTATATGGGAATAAGATAGTTAAAAATTGCGGCACTTTGCTGAGGGAAAATTTCACATTTTGAAATTCTTTGGACTAACTGTATGTTTTATTAGGTATATATTTGATTACTGCCCATCATGGCTTCCGAAGATAAGCAAAACTTTTTATCAAGAATAACTTTATCTTGAAAAATCAACAATAAAAAAGTGTTTACGTCTCTTTTCAGTTTTTTTTTTTTTGGTGGGGTGTAACAATCCTGTTCTCTCAAGGAAAGATACTAAAAAAAATGAACCAACAAAGACTTGAAGAAAGGAAAGTAATTTTTCGACTTTGTTTGTTCAAATAATTTAGAAACGTCGATAGTTTCTTCTCGGAAACCCACAGAAACCTTCTGAAAGGATAAAAACAGTCCCACCCGCGCCCCAGAATAGAAAGTCGCGCCCGTCCCCCCGTTCACTCGCGTCACCCTGTACGTCGCGGTGCACAAAAAATAGAACTGACGTGCAGCAATCGCTCAGCAAAGCCCGAAAAGTGCAACGCTTCGAAATGAGGTCACCAAATGCACCAAGGCCATATCATTTGGCAGTAATGCTCGCTTCCAATGGTTTTTAAATGTTGTACATAAGTGCGGCTGTGCGGCTCATTATTTAACGATTTCCAACGCGACCGCTCCTAAAAGAAAAAAAACACTTTCCGACTATATTTCGGCGAGAGGAGCGACTCCTGACCCGAATCTAAAAATTACGGATCGCGATTCGTTGTTTTCAATTAAGTTTGAGAGAGAGAAATCTGAATTAATGCTGATAACATATTTTTACCAAACTGGCATCTTAATAGAATATACAGGGTGTCTTTATTTATTTATTTACCATTGTTGGGACTAAATAAATTTTACTAAATACATCGAAAATCAGTCCAAGGTCTCCAATTTCATTCCTGCGATGTAAAATTGGGTGATTGATATTGATGAATGGAAGATTGTTTATTTCGAGTAAAACTGATTACTTATATGGCATTTATCGATATTAATAAACAAAAGCATCAAGATCATTCTTTGGTAAAAAAAAAACTAAAATCGTTTAAAATTATGGCATTCTTTTATGTTATTAATATAAGTTGTAAACACTAGAGGTCCTAGGTGTTATCCTTGAGGCGCCCCTGAGGCAATAATGGTGTAGTTTGACAGGAATGAAATGACTTTTTCCGGTTCGACAATGTACTAGCCACACAGATCTCAACAAGTCTATACAACAACTCGGTATATGCAGACTGCATCAATCTGAATTTGACAGACGTATTTTTTAAAAATCCGTGTTGCTCGGACATAATTTGAGGTTTAACTAACAAATAGATAAATGTTTGGTAGATTTTAGGGGTACTTTACACCATTTTTCTCTATTTATTTGGATATTATGCCACATGTGAAAAAAAATAAAATAATTAAATGATTCAATGACGAATGATTTCTATGAGACTGACATGAATGTAGACAAATAAAAAATATATGTACAGGATGTTTGAAAAAGTTGGTACAAAATTTAAGGGGGTGAATGTAGAGCCAAAAATAGTAAAAAAAGTTCCTATAAACATTGGTCCTTCGGAACACCGTTACTAAGATATGGCCCTCCAAACGGGTCTTATCATTTGGATATTTTTTAAAATAACTTTCTTTCTGATTAAGATAACGAAATGAAAATTGTAGGTAATAATCATACCATAAGGGTCTTTAACTACCACAAGTTTTATCAAAATCATTTTTCATTATTATCAAGCAAATAATATTATTTTTTAATGAATTGGACATTTTGAAGAAAAAATGTATCTACTTTTTTTTGGAATTCTGCGTAGTTTTTTTAAATATTCTATGGCTCAGAACAGTAACTTTTTTTTAACATTTTCATATAGTAGGCATCTTTCATAGTGACAGTTTGATTGTCACTTTCTATGATTTAAATTCTTATGGTTCTTTATTTTCTTAGCTATGATCTTTGTGCTCAACTTCGCATTTCATTCGATTTTTGTACCAACTTTTTCAAACACCCTGTATATCGCTATATCACGTATTCTATACCATGGTATTTTTATGGAAACGAAAATTTACGCATTTACAAACTTTAAGCTTCGTAAAAAAATTAATAAATCAACGAAACTTGACACATGAGAGTTTTAATGGTTTGTGAATCGAGCATTTCGTCAGAATTTTCATAAAAAAGCCTAATATCAAAAATCACTACTCAAGAAGTAATCATAGCAGGTTACAGTATTTGATTTTAGAGTTTATATAAAAAAATAATCATAGAAATATTACGATGCATTAAAATTTGACTCCAGATCAAATCTTCTGAACACTCTGTATAAACCACGTGTCCCCGGATTGACCTATTGATTGATTGATAGGTGAAATTTACCGTTTTTTACGTACAGTTTTTGAATTCAGTGATATCAAATATTTTAGGTTCAATGTTACTAAAAAGAATGTTTTCATTTATCTATTAGAGATTTTTTAAAGTTGTTTCTAGAACTTTATAGACGTGGGTGTTGCAAAATTAATGGATATTATTTGGCGTATGTGACGTCACTCCTAAAAATGTCCATTGCATCATTTCTCTATTTCTTTTTGAACCATCAGAAATAAGGACGTTATAAACGTGGCATTTTTCTGAAATTCGGGGGTCTCGATTTTAACTCACGACCACGATTTTTCAGATTAGCGTTACGGCAGATCTCGAACGGCTCTTAAACGAGAAAAAATACGTTTTATTGCCGTTCTTAGAATTCACTCTTTGTACGTGTGTTTTACGACAGCACCAAAATAAGACGTTAGATAAAATCTCATGAGAATGAGACAATAAAGTGCATATAAACTAATTTTTATTGCGGGCTTACTGCTAGCACCGTCGCAAAATCGTAAAACTGGGTATGTGAGGTGTGCCCCCACAATAAAATTTTGAATTCGCTACGTTTTAATTGCGCTTTATGGAATATATGCACGCGGAAAAACATTTTTAGGACATGTGGATATGAATTTAGTTTAAAACTTTAAAAAGAAAAAATCAAAATAATGTTTATAACACAGCGCCAGCGAAATAGAGGTGGAAAAATTTGATAAAAGTTAGTTTTGAAAAAGTCAAAATAGTAATAATAATAACAAAGCTTAAAAAAATAGGATTGGAAATATCGAAATGTATACTTGATTTTTTTTTACTATTTTAATTGGAATAAAAAAAAATTATAGAAAACTAGTTGAGTACCGCTGAACACACTGTGGCATTTACGCCTAACATAGATTAATTATGCAATGTTGCCGGTGCTACACAAAATACTTTAACTTTTGATTACATAGAAAGAAAATAAATAAATAAGGATCTTTTTAGATGACGGATTTAAGAAAATAATATTTGCGTAAATATTTGAAATATGCATTGCTGAACTCATTTAGTCGTCGTTAAAATACAGGGTGATTCACAAACGATGACCAAAAATGAAACCTCGTATCCTTTGGTGAATTTTAATGGCAGTCTTTGCTACAAAGTTTTTATTTAGGACACTTCATTAACAAGATACAGTGTTAAACGTCAAAAAATATTATAAATTATTTTAAATGATTTAAAAACCAATAAATTTTGGCGTACCTCAAGGTTCTATACTTAGCCCCTTATTATTTTCTATTTACATGTCGGACTTCAATCAGGTTTTAAATATATGTAATATTCATCATTTCGATGATGATTCTCAAGTATACTTCAACTTTTTTATTGAAGACTTACAGTTCGCTAACGAAGCATCAACAACGATTTAAATGAAGAATTAAAAGAAATTTAATAAAAGAATCTCTAGACATTAAAATAGCAAATGAGTATAAAAAAATTAGTAATAAATGTAAAAACTTAGGTCTGTGGTTTGATGAAAGTTTGAGGTTTTCCAACCATATAAATTATTTATGTCAAGTATCTTATAGTATTTTAAAACAGCTGTACCCTAATCGAGAACTAATGAACTCGGAATTAAAACTAAACCTCTGTAATGCTTTAATAATCGCCAAAATCTCATACTGCCATACTGTCTACGGACCCGCACTTTTAAAGACTGATTGGACACATTTACAGAGAATTCAAAATTGTTGTTTCACATTCGCTTTTGGTATAAAAAAATTTAATAGTGGTATTATTAACTTGATTCATAACTCTAATCATTTGAAGCTTGATATACTTCGTAAATTACACTTACTGTGTAATATTCATAAAGTCTTAAGTACTCAATCCCCGCCATATTTATTTAATAAACTACACAAACTTCACAAAAATACTTCGAATTTTGATTTCCGTTATGCCCATTCGCCCGAAATTCCTCGCCACGCCACTGCTCTGTACACTAGGAATTTCTCTTATATCGCACCTAAGGAATACAACAATTTGCCGAACGAGTTTAATAATTTTTCATTAATTAACTTTAAAAAGAAATTATTGCTTGATGAACGTTAATCTTGATGATATTTGGCTCATTTCTCTAATATTATTTTTGTAATTATCGACACTGTTTATTATTTTTGTAATTATTGTCCACTGTTTCGACATAGTTGATATATACTTAGTTTTAGTTTGGTTTTGCGTAAAAATGTTCAGTAATTAAATTCACAATGTGTTATGCACGCTCTTCTAATACATTTCATTGTATTTAAATTTACTTTCTTCCTATTTATTGACACTATGTATTAAATATTTCTTGTTTGGAAATAAAGACAATTTATTATTATTATTTATTACTAGCTTTTACCAGCGGCTTCGCTCGCATTGAAGCCATTAAATAAGTATCAGAGATCAAGGGTAAAATCACGAATTAACCACAAAAATGACATTTAACCTGAAACAATAAATATAGAAAATCTTTCGGAAAAAATATTTTTTTTTTAATAAAAAGTTTCCTATGTTTTTCTAATACCTCCAAGAATATGTGTACAAAGTTTGATGATGATCGGTTATTAGTAGGGAAGTAGGGATTATTAAAAACTAGTAAGTAAAATAATGTGAAATTGGGCACATGTATTTATGTAAACGTTGTCCAAAATCTAAGGGCTTTTCCTAAAATTTACATGCTCCAGTGGCGGAGGTACAGGGTATAGGTGGAATATTTTTCTAATTAAAATAGTACCTATGCCACTGCTTTACGGTAACAACCATGATATTTTCGGATTCGTCTTTAAATTTTCTGCAAATTACTACTCTCCTATGTATTTCGAAAAAAGCCTGATTTTCGAGTAAGCGTCCTTCGAAAAACTTTACAGGAAAGACTCCCCTTAAAAATCACCAAAGAATACGAGGTTTCATTTCTGGTCACCATTTGTGAATCACCCTGTATATATACATATTTAAGGTTTACCCCGTGCAAGAAAATATTCTTAAATTTGGGGGAAACTCAGGATACCAGTTTTTTATTCAATTCTAAGCATTGGTGTGCTTCAATTTTTCAAATACTTGGTGAAAAAATAATAAACACATACTTTAATGGCGTTTCTAACGACATAACTGTACTTATGACATTAGAAAGATAGTTAAAATCTGTGTCAAACGTAAAAGGCTTAATTTAAAAACACCCTATACATAGTACGCCTCATTCACAATATTTTCACGCAACGCTCTGCGTACAGCTTTAAACGGGGTGTAATTTATTACGTATTAAAATTTTACTGTGTCTCTGCACCGAAATTCATCAGAAAATTCCCTTAGCCGCCGCATATTATATAATTCGGTGACCACGGCCATCAATTAACATCTCGCCGGTCCCCCCTCCCTTAGCCCCCCGGGCAATTTGTCCCCCCTCCCCCTCCCCGGACGGCCGCAGTTCCACGTTTTTTTTTTTTTCACGACGCGGCCGCATAGCCATTTCCAAAATAAAAGAGCCAGTTGTTAGTTGTTACGCCACTATGAAAAATAAACCAGCTGAAGGCATCGCGAGGCCCGCGCTTGTTGGTCGTTTTGTTAAAAAGTTGTCCAAAACTTAACGACCCCTAGCATTTAAGGCGGTGTCGATGCCCTCCGAAAATAGCATCTTGTTTCAAATAACGTAATTAAACACTTATTATTTGCTTGCGACAAAATGCCTCCGCTGCCAGCGGCGTACCGCCCGGATTGTTTCGGTCTTGATCGGTCAAATCGAATTAAATTTATTTACTCAAAAGAGAGAAAAATAAAATTTATTTAGAGAAAATTTGTTAATAAAAACATAAGAAAGGAAACAAAAAATAGAATAGAACAGGATAACATAAATAAAATAATACCTACAATTGATTTATGGGCGATTAATAAAAAGAGACATAATAATATAAGAAAAACATACCCGCCACCTTAATTAATATGTACATAGCGAAGCAACGGTTAATCACAAGAAAATTTTAATTAGCTCGTAAAAATAAAACAAAACATAAAACAAGATAAAGAGAAAACAATGAAATTATTAATTATTATAAAAGTAATAATAACTACGAACTCTGGTGTTAAAATATTGTAACAGTGGCATACAGTCAATGTTATTATTAAAGTAGTTTAAGTATATAAAAATAAGACATTCATAATTCCTTCCCAAAAAAGTGGGTTGGGCCTTGGACCAGACCAATGTCTCCTAGTACTTTGACCCATTAAATCAGAAACTAAAATCAGAATTCCCGACTTCGTAAGCACATGACCCCATGACCCCAAGACCCCATAACCCCGTAACTCCATAGCAAGGATTGTGCGAGAGTGTTATGGGGTTAAGGGTTCTGAGGTCAAAGATTACGGGGCTATGAAGTTATTGGGTTACGGGGTTACTGGGTTATGGGGTTATGGAAGATTGTCAATTCACAATTATATAGTTTCGGACTTCTAATGTATGGGATATGTTCCCACATAGTTTCGTAGTTATATATACTCGCACGTCAAGGATATGGGGTTACGAGGCTATTGGGTTATGGGGTTAAGGAAACCTATCAACTCACAGTCACGTAGTTTCAGACTCCTGGCGTATGAGATCCATATTCTCAGAGTTTTATGGTTTTACACTCTCGTACATCACGGGTTATGGGGTTAAGGGTTTTGAGGTCAAAATATTCTTAAATTTGGAGGAAACTTAGGATATTGGTTTTATATTCAATTCTACTAATTGGTGTGCATCAATTTTTCAAATTATCGGTTAAAAAAATAAACGTAGATTTTAACGTCTCTAATGTCTTGACTTTACTTATGCCATTAGATAGTTAAAATCTGTGTCATAAGTAAATGGCTTAATTTAAAAATATCCTGTCCTTAGTATGCCCCATTCACAATATGAACCCATGACCCCAAAAACCACAAGACCCCATAACCCCGTAACTCCATAACTTAGAATGTGCAAGAGTGTTCTGGGGTTAAGGATTACGGGGTTATGAAGTTATTGGGTTACGGGGTTACTGGGTTATGGGGTTACGGAAGATTGTCAATTCACAGTTAAATAGTTTCGAACTTTTGATGTATCTACGTTCCCACAGAGTTTCGTAGTTATATATACTCGCACGTCAAGGATTTGGGGTTACGGGGTTATTGGGTTATGGGGTTAAGGAAACCTGTCAACTCACAGTCACGTAGTTTCAGACCCCTGACGTATGAGATCCATATTCTCAGAGTTTTATGGTTCCACACTTTTGCACATCCCGGGTTATGAAATTATGGGGTTATTGGGTTATGGGATTATAGAAGAACTCATAGTCATGTAGTTTCGAACCCTGACATATGAGAGCAATGTTTCCACAGAGTTTTATGGTTCTATGGTTTTTATTACGGGGTTATGGGGTTTGGGGTTACTGGGTTATGGAAGTCTGTCAATTCACAATTATATAATTTCGGACTTCTGATATATGGGATCCGTATTACCACAAGCTTTCGTAGTTATACATCCTCGCACGTCAATGATATGGGGTTACGGGGTTATTGGATTATGGGGTTAAGGAAACCTGTCATGTAGTTTCGGACTCTTGACGTATTTTCGGAGTTTTATGGTTCTACACTCTTGCACATCTCGAGTTGTGGGGTTAAGGGTTCTGGGGTCAAGGATTACGGGGTTTTGAAGTTATGGGGTTATGGGGTTACGGGGTCATGAAGCTACGGAGTTATGGTGCAATAAGATCATTTTTCTTATTACTTTCTGTATCAAAGTATTATGGGTCCAGATTGCAGGTTTGATTTGATTTTTTGATTTGCAGAATTTAAAAAAAAATCTTTTAACCCATTCCAAAACTAACCAATGAATTTTATGAAAAGGAAACCAAATTAATAAGCTAATAATTCTAGTTTAGAAAACACGAGTAAAAAGATACATTATTTTTACTTTTTTCATAAAGATAAAAACAATTTTTCCCTCTTTTCCACGTTATCCATGGGCACATTGTATACGACTTCATGAGATGGGAATTTAGGAAAATTTTTAGATTTCGTCTAAATTACCAAAAAACTTCTGCAAAGTAATAATTAAATATTTGGTACACATAGGCGAAATTTACAGGGTATATTTAAGTGAGCAAAGCGGACTTATTGATACTTAGAGACTGTTTATTCAGTCGCATTTATAGTTTTTAAATAACCGTGGCATCCTTGTCTTCTCGTATGAGAGATTTCACAGTATTCAGCGAGACCTTGGGCGGTATTTGTTGTTGCAAGCTATTTAAAACGGCTCGAAAAATGCAGTGGCCTTTGCGTTCAATTGTGAACGTCCTACTAATTAGCAAAAAAAAATAAATAAATACATAGTAGACCTCAAAACCCCAGACGATCTAGAGTGAGCGTACAAACAAACGGACGAGTCACACGGGCAATATTTGCCGTCCGAAAAACTTCAAAAAACAATTATCAAATTCTTATTTATTAGTAATGCAAAGATCGTTCACATGGATGGTGCATCGGCCCCGTTGCATCGCCTAAAAGCCGAAACGTCACGCTATGTCTATCTCACAAATAAAAACCGCAGCGGCGCAGCCGGGCGGGGGCGAAGGGTCGATTTAATCCTGGAAAGGGTTAGCTTTGACTGTCAAAACAAATGATAAGGTACACCGAAAAAGTTACTATACTACTATGTGTTACATTTTGTGGCAAAAGCTGTCACTATTGTAATTATTATAAAAAGTATTTTCGTATAATTCCACAAAAAATATTACTATTTCAAATTCTACAGTTTATATCTACCTTTGCGTTTGTAGTAGAAAGTAGTATGTATTTTGAAAATATCTGCTGAAACATATTTTACCACGATGTTGTTTCTATTTAAAATTATTTTCTTTTTGTTATACGAGCTTGTATAACTTTATAATATTAGATTAATTAGTTCTAGTCCCATCAGATACGCAGTCGTGGTAAGGGTTGTTCTTGGTGTCCATTTGGTTGTGAATAACTGTAGGTACAAAACAATTTGCACACTGTGTTAAAATTTCCTATTTATTGGTTCTTGTTAGCTGGAAAATGTTGATGACATATAAAGACATAAGACATAGCAATAGTTTTTAATAAAAAAGCTGCAGATTTTCCATAAATAACAAATTAAAATAATCCTCATTAGTATAATTTAATAATTTAAATGATCCTCAGGCATTTTTATTTAAATTTTCGGCAAAAACAACCGTTCAAACACAACAATAATTTGACAACTAACTTGACAAATGTCATATTATTTCAATTGTTTTTGGAGTGCTTATGGTCATAGTCAATTTGACAGCAGGTCTAATACGAGAGAAACTGTCCAAAAAATAGAAAATTGCAAATACCTCTAAAGGTGGTAACGGCAACTATAACAATGCTTATATGTCTTGAAAGGAAATTTCAATCTGCATGCGACAGAGTAAAAAAATACAGGGTGTTCCGTTTAAGTTAACAAAGTTATAGCTGTTCGAAGTTATCAAAATGTAACAGCAAAAATGAAACACCTAGTATTAAATGTTTTAATCTGTTGATATACCATAATTTAGTGTTATCTATGCCCTTCACAGGTACCAAAAATCCGCTTGATATCACGCTCCTGAAAAGAGTTACTAGCATATCCGCGAACCATTGCATCTGTCAAATTTTTTCTTTAAAAATTAATATCTCAAAATCAATAACTCCTAGGTATAAAGAATATTTAATTTAAGTGAATGTAATGTAATAATATATAGGGTGTCCCATTTAAAATAACGAAGTTAGTGTGGACTTCCGGTATAACCGGAAAAGCTGGAGAGTTCTAGATATTTTAGTTGTGTTCGTCGCAGGGACATTGCCATGTTGCCAAATTTTCAAATTTTTCGGAGCAGTACTTTCCAAGATATCGATAGACGCAGTTCCCGGTGGGACATCCTGTGTTCTCTATGTTGTTTTAAATAAAAAATATATTTACTTCTTGTTAATTTGTTCTTCAGCTCTTCTAATTTGACAGTAAAGAATATTCCAAATAAATAAATTTTATTAAAATGTTATTTTCATAGTCACTGGGGTTTATTCCAGCAAAATAAATCTGAAATAATATTTTAATAAGTATTTTTTCAAGTGTTTTTATTTCGAGTTTCTTTATTTGTTCTATTTTTCTAATTTTTCCAACAATGTGCTTATGAAAAGAAAGGAAAAACTGTTTTTTACGATTTTTGGTAATGACCATTTAATGTTTTGCATTCAGATTCCGAAAAATTATCCTTATAACTTCTAAATTTCACAATTTCTTCAAATTGAACAATTAATATTCTAATGCTTATAATTACTATGTAGAATATCATTTTCAAACCCTGCCAGGGTTACATCGCGAAACAGGCGTATTTTTTAATGCCGAAAATAGAATAATATAATTAAAAAAATAATAACTGTCAGGTTATGTAACTCCAACAATATTAAACTTTAGAAAAAGTGACATATATCGTACCTGTCTTTTATTATTATGCTGCCAGCTTGGCAGCACCACCAACGGCCAACAGTAGCTACCAATCGCGTAAGTGTAAAGCTACAAAATACTGGATTTAATCAAAATGACGCGCTAACGCAAGTGTCTCACTATATTGTGAAATCTTAAGTTGCCATTATTTTACTGTCCCAAAATTTAATTGTGTCATTTCTGAAGTATTTTTTTTGCTTAGAGTGCAATTTAAACAATTTAATGAAATTTGTGTATCTATCGAAATTATAGAATCGATTTATTATTAAAGTTGCGTCATAAAATATCTTTTTTATTTTCCTTTTTGTGCAGAACGATAAAAAATTAAAAATCTACTAAATAGGTGTTTTTTTTTTGGAAATTATAAAATAAAAATAGCAAACAATTTTATAATTTATTGGATTCCCTTTTTCGAAGTACTAAAATGCCACAAAATTCTGTTAAAATTTAGTCAACACAACACAATTCAAAAAACATTATAATATTCTTCGACTTTAAATATAGGCGTGATTGAATTTTATTGTAAAAAACCTCTCCGCCGCCAATGACTGCCAAAGTGAGATATTAGGAACCGAGCCCATTACATTTTTCTATTCCCCTCCTTGTTTAAAGCCGTGCTATTTGACTTTGCAAAATGCGAATGTCAAATGCATCTGGCGATAGCGCTACCTCGGACTCCCTCCGTCAGCGTCTTTTATGTGAATTTCAACGGGAGAGAGCGGGACGCACATATCGGACGGAATCCGTGTACAAAGTGCATTTTCGGCGGTTAATAAACTCATGTTTTGCACATTATATGCTATCTATGCAATAATAGCGACTAGACGAAAACAGTCGAATTTATTTTTAGCCAGGCGCGGCCAGGACCGGACTCGGGCAGCGTGAGTAATTAGCTGGAGTACAGTCATTGAAGCTTTTCACCTCCGAATTCTTTGAAACTGAACAGATCGACTTGAAATTTGGCAGATAGTTAGAGAAAAGGTCAATGAATATTAATTAGTCTCACATAGCGCCGATTGACGCTTCTACCCTGTTAAATAATAACGCTGGAAATCGATAGAGAATCAAATTTGGAGTAAAAAATATTCGAAAAATTTTTTCAAGAAATCAATAGTTTTTTAGTTATTCAAGATTGAAAACTTGGAATTTTTAGTGGAAAAAAAAACACTTTTTCAAAGTATTTTTCGCGAATAACTCAAAAACTACGCATTTTATTAAAAATTTATGTGTAATAGACAAAAATGTAGCTTACAAATAAACAAAGAAAATCGTTTTTTAAAAAGTGTTGTACGTCCTACACAAAGCGAAATATGGTTAGTGGAAGGGGACTTGTTTTGGGGGGAATACTCTAATCGATGTATTCAAAGTCAAATAACGGAAAAGGATTAATTTTACGTGTATAACGCTCCTGGAGTTTTTTTGTAGTACTCAAAAAGACCTTCAAAATAAGCACTTATAAAAGTTAATTACAGCAGAATTGAAGGAGTTATCGTCAAAAACAGATGAGTTGCTAATATTTTTTAAGGAAAAATGAGCAGTAAACGCTGTACCATTTCGATCAGAATTTAAATTAATCGTAGACCCGTTAGAATTAGTTTTGTTTTAGTGTTTTCCATACGATCCTGAAGTTAGACCGGTTTAGAATGCGTATTTTTTTTAATAATGTACGGTAAAAGTTGAAAACGAATTTTTCATTATTCAAAAAAAATTACCTTATTTATATAATAACTCTGAAATTATGAAAGATGCGTAAAAAATGATAGACAACAAAAATGTAGCTTTTTTTCAACAATTATTTTGCTTTTTTTTATTCCTATAGCGTAAAAAATAAAGGAGATATCGCCGCTTGAAGTATCCATTATAGTGAAAAAACGACCTGTCTCGAGACCTTCGATCCTTTCCCTTTAAAAAACGAAGGACATAAAAGGTTTTATATGCAAACGATCTTACAGCTCTTTAAAATGCTTTTTTGTAGGATACTATAGCTTCAAAATTGGTAAAAAAAATGACATTTTTTCGGAGCAAAATAGGCTTTCTCATTTTTATATATTATATTATACAAATAAAATAAGTAAAAAAATTTAGTGTGATTATTTATATGCAGCGTAGCAATTTTTTTATGATTGATTATATTTAAAAATCGATTATAATAAAAATATTTTACATTAATATTGGTAAAAGGGTAGTTTATAAGAGTTGAAAATGGCAAAAGTAAAATATTCTTTCATAAACAATATAAGGGAATTTTTATTTTAAATTATTGCACAATTATAGCATTCCAAGATTTAAAATGTATTTTTTTATCATATTTTTAGCACAGGGGTGATTTATAAGGGTTGAAAAGTGTTATGAGATACAAATTCTTTCATAAGCAATGAGGGAATTTTTATTTTAAATAATTGTACCGTTAAAGCATTCCAAGCTTTTAGAAAGTATTTTTTTATCATTTTTGTCAATACAGGAGTGGTTTTTAGGGGTTAAAAGGGAAAAATTCTTTTTTTAACCATAAGGTAACTTTTATTTTAAATAATTGCACGATTTAATCGTTCCAAATCTTTAAGAAATAATTTTTTATCATTATTTTTTGCATAGGGTAGTTTTTAAGGGTTAAATAAAGGGTCGAAAAGATCAAATATATCATAAAACATGTTCGAGAACATGGAACATTATTTAATCTTTGTTCTTGAACAAGATTTTTATCAATTAAATGTTTAAAACTTAATTTTTTCAATTTTTTTCACTTAGGGGTAGTTTTTACCCCCAAAAAAATAAAAAGCGTCAATCGGGCTTCTGTCACTTTTGAACTTGAGCCTAAGATGAGCCTTATTCTAAATTTTCATGCAAATCCATGCAGTTTCAAAGAATTCGGAGGTTACAGCTGATTTTCAGCTTCAATGACGTACTACTGGTGCCTCTGGGATCTGCGTACCACATTTCCTCACATTTTGTGACTCTTAAATTTGATGAAGGTTCGAAGATCGATCGAATTACTGAAATATATTTATATTTCAGTAATTTATACAGTGTGACTTAATTTTACTGTTGCGGAGAAAAAATATTAATGCTCGAAAATGTTTATTTTTTAACTGAACATCTGTAAATTGTATTACTGGATTATTTTAAATATAGGACCCCACTGGAAAAGTAAATAGGTATCGAAATGTAAGATTTTGACGAAATTGAAAACCGAAATATTTATACAAAAAGCCTATTTTTATTAATGTTTGTTTATACAGGATGTTTCATAATAGTATGTCTTTATTCTTTATTTCCTTAAAATCATGCGCAGATTCACCCTCCTGAATATAGACATACTATTATGAAACACCCTGTATATGAGGATATTGGTTTCTCTAATTATGACATTTTTACGAGTTATTTTAATAATGGGCATTCACAGGCTTGTAGAAGAGAAGAACTACAATTATTATAGCAAGATAAAGATTATGTGGTTATAAAAATTCCTGGCAGCAAGACACACAGTCAGAGCTGTTTCAGACGCTACTCTGTAACGATTTTAGCTGATTCTGGCACCTCGATCAGAAGACATGTGGCTATCATTAAAATTCCTGGCAGCAGGACACATAGTCAGAGCTGTTGCAGACGCTCCTCAGATGATTTTAGCTGATCCTGGCACAGGCATTACTTCGAACAAAAGACATGGAGTTGAAAGTTTACTTAAGTATCGGAAACGTACATTGAGAACCGTATTACGAATAAAACTCACGTTCTAAAAAAACCATTTTGGAAATTGGTTTCCGAATCATTTGCTCCATCAGAATCTATACTTGATAATCCTTCGAAAAAAGTTCTTGCCTCATAATTGGAGTTTCAGAACATGATATGGTTTTGAGAGAATACATTGTAATATTCGATGTTTAATAGAAATATATAAATTTTCAAAAATCTATAGTCGTATTATTGAAGCCACGTATCTAATTAAATTAATAGGCAACAGTTGTATGAGAGACTGTAGAAACCAAAATCAAATATCAAAGTTTTATGACAGTTTCCGAAAATGGCTCTATACTATCAAGAGCTTCTACCAGACAGCTAGCTATCCTCAATTTTTTGCTTGAGCAACAAATCCATTAACTTTTTATAAATATTAACTTAACGTAAAAGACAATGGAACCTGTCTGTACCTTGGCAAAAATAATGTAGATTTTCTGAAGTTTCAGTACATTAGTTTGCCTCGGCACTGTCATAGTGACCCCCTAAATATATGGTCAAAAAATCAGGTCGATAGGTGATAAACAATTTCCAATTCGAAAGAAATTTAAAACTGTCCATTCCATTCGCAGAGCATCTTTGACGTCACACCACTCGACTTGCTCGATGCAGCGTCTCAATGTATCTATTTGTTGTATAGTTTTACTTTTTTCCCTGTCTATTGGCATTTTTTCGCACGTGAAAAAAAAATATTTAGAGAAAACTTTGTGGCAAAAAGATGAACTCACTGATTTTTTACTCCTGTGTCAAATTTGATTTTAATTCATGTGCTTTGCAACATGAAATGAGTCTTGTGAATGTTCTTTATTTTACTGCTAGAGAGACAACCTTTTTAAGGCTTCCCTTATACTTTAACTCCTCAAAAAATCTGTGGGTTATAAATCTGGTGATATTGGCGGCCATGTCTTCTTTGTAACTCACCGAAATTCATGATTTTCGAGAACTTGAATGAAAATATCAAGTTACAAGATGGCAAGGTGTTTTTCTCGACTCATATATATAATGACCAAAGTCGACTGAAAAACTTTGTGTACCAAACTAAAGTAAACCAAGATGAAGCGCGTTGAGTAACTTTCGGTTACCACCGCAACTAAAAATAATTATAATTCAGAGGTTAAACGTGTTTATCGAGAAATGCAAATGATAAACAAATGCTTTTGCGATGCAGCAACTGCATACGTTTGTCAATAGACGAACCAGCAGCGGCGGTCACCTACGCAAGTGAAATATTAATAATATTTTTTAGAAGTGAGGCAATAAAGTAAAGGTGCAACGAATCCCAAGCAGACGCGATAGTTGGCTTTTAAGGAGTGCTGTCGGCTATTTGGACCCACCAAATACGTATACGTCATTATAGAATTTTTATGTCTTGTATTTTTTATACAGTGTGTCCCCAGGATGGGGACCGCACTCTTGTAAACTTTTTTATTGTTGATTTCTCGAGAAAAAGTTATTCTTGATAAAAAGTTTTNCTCGATCAGAAGACATGTGGCTATCATTAAAATTCCTGGCAGCAGGACACATAGTCAGAGCTGTTGCAGACGCTCCTCAGATGATTTTAGCTGATCCTGGCACAGGCATTACTTCGAACAAAAGACATGGAGTTGAAAGTTTACTTAAGTATCGGAAACGTACATTGAGAACCGTATTACGAATAAAACTCACGTTCTAAAAAAACCATTTTGGAAATTGGTTTCCGAATCATTTGCTCCATCAGAATCTATACTTGATAATCCTTCGAAAAAAGTTCTTGCCTCATAATTGGAGTTTCAGAACATGATATGGTTTTGAGAGAATACATTGTAATATTCGATGTTTAATAGAAATATATAAATTTTCAAAAATCTATAGTCGTATTATTGAAGCCACGTATCTAATTAAATTAATAGGCAACAGTTGTATGAGAGACTGTAGAAACCAAAATCAAATATCAAAGTTTTATGACAGTTTCCGAAAATGGCTCTATACTATCAAGAGCTTCTACCAGACAGCTAGCTATCCTCAATTTTTTGCTTGAGCAACAAATCCATTAACTTTTTATAAATATTAACTTAACGTAAAAGACAATGGAACCTGTCTGTACCTTGGCAAAAATAATGTAGATTTTCTGAAGTTTCAGTACATTAGTTTGCCTCGGCACTGTCATAGTGACCCCCTAAATATATGGTCAAAAAATCAGGTCGATAGGTGATAAACAATTTCCAATTCGAAAGAAATTTAAAACTGTCCATTCCATTCGCAGAGCATCTTTGACGTCACACCACTCGACTTGCTCGATGCAGCGTCTCAATGTATCTATTTGTTGTATAGTTTTACTTTTTTCCCTGTCTATTGGCATTTTTTCGCACGTGAAAAAAAAATATTTAGAGAAAACTTTGTGGCAAAAAGATGAACTCACTGATTTTTTACTCCTGTGTCAAATTTGATTTTAATTCATGTGCTTTGCAACATGAAATGAGTCTTGTGAATGTTCTTTATTTTACTGCTAGAGAGACAACCTTTTTAAGGCTTCCCTTATACTTTAACTCCTCAAAAAATCTGTGGGTTATAAATCTGGTGATATTGGCGGCCATGTCTTCTTTGTAACTCACCGAAATTCATGATTTTCGAGAACTTGAATGAAAATATCAAGTTACAAGATGGCAAGGTGTTTTTCTCGACTCATATATATAATGACCAAAGTCGACTGAAAAACTTTGTGTACCAAACTAAAGTAAACCAAGATGAAGCGCGTTGAGTAACTTTCGGTTACCACCGCAACTAAAAATAATTATAATTCAGAGGTTAAACGTGTTTATCGAGAAATGCAAATGATAAACAAATGCTTTTGCGATGCAGCAACTGCATACGTTTGTCAATAGACGAACCAGCAGCGGCGGTCACCTACGCAAGTGAAATATTAATAATATTTTTTAGAAGTGAGGCAATAAAGTGAAGGTGCAACGAATCCCAAGCAGACGCGATAGTTGGCTTTTAAGGAGTGCTGTCGGCTATTTGGACCCACCAAATACGTATACGTCATTATAGAATTTTTACGTCTTGTATTTTTTTATACAGTGTGCCCCCAGGATAGGGACCGCACTCTTGTAAACTTTTTTATTGTTGATTTCTCGAGAAAAAGTTATTCTTGATAAAAAGTTTTACTTATCTTGGGAAGCTATGGGCAGTAATGAAATATGTAATGAAACATACAGGGCGTCCAGAAAATTTCAAAATGTGAAATTTTCCCTAAGAAAAGTGCCTTTAATTTTTGTTTTCGTTAAAAAGTTGTTCGAAAACTCCTGTTTTTTAACTTTGTCCTTTCAAAACTTAAAAGCTTAACAGCCGTTCTGCAAATATTAAGAAAATACTATACTTTTTTTTATAAATTTCAACACCCTGTATCTTTGTAAGGAGGTATTTTGGAACAAAGGTCTATTTGACCAATTATTTTGTTCTGGCGAGAATTTTCGGTTAAACCTTTTACACTTAATTATGCCTCACCCTGTATAGTACGGCCTATTAAAGAAACCTGTAATAATTAGGCGCGTTGGTTTTTAGATTACAAATTTTTAAAAAATCTGCGTAAAATGTACCCAATAGGTATTTCGCCATTTTCAAATGATGATTTTTCATTGTTATTCAAATTATTATTATTATTAGTATTATTACCCTTGTAACTATTATTATAAGCGAATTATGAGGCCCCTGGTAGCACCATCACAGTTCGACGAAACTAATTTCCTTCGCCGGAATTTTTGTTTACCGAAAACCCATCTTGCGGTCGACTATTTGTTGTTCTATCAGTGTTTATTTTTAACTTATTTATTGTTATCGTCTAGCGCGCCGTTTTCCGTCTCTCTTTGTCCTGACCTACAACCACAATAATGTAATTAACTTATTTTTAGTTGGCTCTGCGAAAAATAACTAACCGTTTCGTGAATCATTCATTAGTTTAAGTCGAAAACGGAGTACTGTTTTTAACACGATTCGCCTAATGCAAAAATCGTCGAGTGCAGGGACGTACTCGGGAATTTTCAACCAGAAACAAAAACCAGAAAACGGTTCTAAGGGCTATGTACTGGGTGTTCTGTTATTGAATTAATTTAAAGCTTAAAAATAGAACTGATGATTAAAATTATCTAAAAATATCCCAAAGAAATGCCCGAGATTAGAAAACTGCGACTTTAGTTAAAAATCAATTAAAGGATAAATTTTGCATATTTTATTTATTTTTTTTTTTAAATTGAACATGTATTTTGTTTGCAAAGGTCTGTATTTTTTCATCAAAAAATGTTAAAAATCGAAGGCGAAAAAAAATCTAAATTTTTTTTGAAATTTTGTTTACAATATTCACCATGCGAGACAATCATAAAAAAAATGTCCTTTTTCCACACCGATTTCTACCTTATTTTCAAATGTCAATTTAAAAATAAATTGCAGAAAGTTATATTTTCTTTCGTAAATGTCCAATATTTACTGAGTTCTCTAACGCAAAAATCATTTCCACGCGCTATAATTAGAAAAAAAAACAGTTTTTTTTTCAAAACTGATCCAAAAATGTTTTCTGTATATTATTCGATTTTTTGTATTACCATAAAAAAAATAAGAGTTAACTTTCAAATACCCTCGAATGCGAGTTAAATTCGTCAAACCAACACCGGACTCAGCGACCCCAAAAATGTAAGAGTATGGTGGTCTAGTCTATCATACACGTTGATTTTTTTTTTTGCTTTGGGACTGTGTTATTAGAAAGACTTAGATCCCTTTATGTGAGTAAAAAATTCTTATTAGCGCTTCTTCATTCAAGGTCACTGGAAACGGCTAAATGAGATCAAAACATTTCCAAGAAAAAGTTCTTTTCTCTACAAATTAAACAAAACATGCAGAAAATAACACAGCCACACAAAAAAAGTTGTCTGTACTTTTCATGCGACATATGTTATTCGAAGTATTTTTGCCTCCCGATCACGGCTCTGGTGTCAGAATTGAGCTATCAGATCACAGGAATTTCATAACCTCAAAAAACAGGTCGAAAATAGCAAAAATTCACGAAAAAGTGCTAGGAAAAATAGAAAATCCACAGTCAGAATTGATGGTTCTTTTTCTAACCTCAAAAAAAACGGGTCAATTAAGGTCAGATATCACGAATTTAAAAAAAAATAACAAATTCGCGCTAAGTTTGGTATACATGGGTTTTCTGGGTCGCTGATCACCGATCCGAGGTCAATTTTGCAAATTTCAAGATGGCGGATCCAAGATGGCCGACCAAATTTTAAAAAAATAACAGATTCGAGTCAAATTTGGTATACGGGGATCTTAACTATATAAATGAGCATTTGAATATAGAAAAATAATTTTTGTATTTTCCCTAGCACTTTTTCGTGAATTTTGCTATTCTTGACCTGTTTTTTAAGGTTAGGATATTCCTATGATGTGATAGCTCAATTTGACAACGGATTCGTGTTCAGGAGGCAAAAATACTACTGATGACATATGTCGCATGAAAAGTACACACAACTTTTTTTTTGTGTGGGTGTGTAATCATTAATGAACATAAAACTAGTAGATTTAACTCGTTATTTGTAATCAAACATCGGAGANAATACCCGAGATTAAAAAACTGCGACTTTTGTTAAAAATCAATTAAAGGATAAATTTTGAATCTTTTATTAAATTTTTTAAATTGAAAATGAATTTTGTTTGCAAAAATCCGTATTGTTTCATCAAAGAATGTTAAAAATCGAATCGAAAAACGAAGAAAATAAAAAAAAATTGTTGAAATTTTGTTTTTACGATATATTCACAATGCGAGATAATCATACAAAATTGCACTTTCTTTTGCACCGGTTTCTACCTTATTTTCAAAAGTCACTTTAAAAATTAATTGCAAAAAGTTGTATTTTCTTCCGTAAATGTTAAATTATTTACTAAAGTTCTCTAGCACAAAAATCTTTTCCACGCGCTATAATTAGAAAAAAAAACAGTTTTTTTCAAATCTGATCTGATCCAAAAATGTTTTCTGCATATTAAATTTTTTTACCCTTTAATTTTTGTGACTAGTGTACTTTTATAGTATACTCGTATTTTTACAATCAGTCAACCACATACCGGAACAAAAATTGTATTACCATAAAAAATACAAGAGTTGACTTTCAAATATTCTCGTTAAATTCGTCAAACCGACACCGGATTCAGCGACCCCAAAAATGTAAGAGTATGGTGGTCTAGTCTATCACACGTCGATTTTTTTTTCTTTGGGACTGTGTTATTAGAGACTTCATTCAAGGTCACCGGAAACGGCTAAATGAGATCAAAGTGTTGACAACGGAGTGAATCTGCTGTTAAAAATATTACCAAGAAAAAGTTCTTTTTTCTGTAAATTAAACAAAACATACAGAAAATAACACAGCCACACAAAAAAAGATGTCTGTACTTTTCATGCGACATATGTTATTTGTAGTATTGCCGTATTGCCTCCTGATCACGAAAACGGTGTCAGAATTGAGCTATCACATCACAGGAATTTCCTAACCTCAAAAAAACAGGTCAAAAATAGTAAAAATTTTCGAAAAAGTGCTAGGAAAAATACAAAATCCACGGTGAGAATTGATGGTTCTTTTTCTAACCTCAAACAAAAACGGGTCAATTAAGGTCAGATATCATAAATGTTCAAAAAATAACAAATTCGCTCTAAGTTTGGTATACATGGGTTTTCTGGGTTGCTGATGAATCCAAGGTCAATTTTGCAAATTTCAAGATGGCGGATCCAAAATGGCCGACCAAATTTAAAAAAATAACAGATTCGCGTCAAATTTGGTCTACGGGGATCTTAACCATATAAATGAACATTTGAATATAGAAAAAAAAAAATATTTTTTTCCTAGCACTTTTTCATGACCTGTTTTTTAAGGTTAGGATATTCCTATGATGTGATAGCTGAATTCTGACAACGGATTCGTGTTCAAGAGGCAAAAATATCTACTACGGATAACATATGTCGCATGAAAAGTACACACAACTTTTTTTTTGTGTGGGTGTGTAATCATTAATGAACATAAAATTTAACCTTAAAGTATATCTAAAGACTAGTAGATTTAACTCGTTATTTGTAATCAAACATTGGAGATCGCAAAATTTATTACCACGTAAACATCTAACGATATTTATGTAACATTTGAAAGTACCCAGCAAACTTTAAACAAAAAAAAAACTATTTTTTCGTGGCTGAAATTCTAAAGTACCCGTCAAACAAAACCGGCCCAATATTTAAGCTCAACGTTTACTACTCTCGTCAAACACGGTGTCTAGCCGTCTAACATAACCAAACAAACTAAAAAAAAAATTATAGTAAAACTAACAGATCTCTTAGTCGGATCGCTAAATATTTACAGAGAATGTACGGTATTTATTTAAAAAATAAATCCGGCTCCCCAAATAACTGTCACACATGAAGGCATGTTAGTTTAAGCAAATATACAGCTTGTCACCTTTGAACTTGCATATCGCTATTTTTATTGCACGGTCGGGTGTGTACAAGCCGGCACAAATAACTGATTTATGGCGTGCGATGCGAAAAATAACGAATGGATTAATTTTTATATCAAATGTACGTGGAATGAGCGTATAATTCAGTTGGTTTTATTCTTAGTTTGCCTGCTACACCTATAACTCCGGATATTTTCGGAAAATATGCAGTTTGATTTAGTGTAAGTCCTTTATTGCTGCCAAAAGATACAAAGTAAGAGATAAAACATTGAAAAAAGTAATAAATATGATAATAAGAATACAAAAAAATATAAAAAAAAGAAGAAATACGTAGGAGCAGAAAACGACTCCTAAAAAACCCGGTACTGTGCCTGCTGCTGATACACGATACCGATTTGCCTTACAAAAATCTAAAATAACAGCCAGATTCCACGTCGCGACGGGACAAGTCAACAGCTATGAATTGCCATGAGTCTGGAAACGCCAGATGTCAGGATTCATACCGAACAGTAGTCCTAGAGAACTAGCGCAGCTATCATGATGAGGGATCGAACGTCAACTCTTGTGTCTTGTAGTCCTACAACCAGAGCAGTGGCCAGTATGTCTACACGACCCGGAATCAGACGTATTCCTTGCATTTCGATTCTTTGAAGCTGCCCTTCTTCTTTAGAAGGAAATTAGGTAAATTTTTTGTTAATTCGTTGAACGAATTCCAAATTTGATCATAGAGTTGCCTTTATCGCCATTTTTAACATAAAAAATACTTTTAACTTGCGTCTAAACTGGTAATATTCAAAGTCAAATCTATTTTACATTAATCAAACAACAAATTGTTGGTCAAGAAATTGTCACAGAAATGTTCAATTTCACTATCTAAACGACCAATACCCAAATGGATGGATCGGTGCGGCCTCCATGTTTTCCATACTTGAACCCATTGGATTTTTTTCAGGTAAATTATTTGTTTATTGTCATATGTCAACACAAAAGACAAATTTCGTCATTTACAGTTATATATTATTTTGCGAACAGGTTAAGCCGCAATTCTTAAAAAAATTGTAGCAACATTAATACGATTGAACTGGGGCACCCAACCCATCTATTCACATGATTAGATTTCTCCGAAGAACACCTACCATTCCAGGAAAACGATTTTCGTTATGAAATTCGCGGCTACGGGTAGGTTAGTGACTTCGCCATAGTCCCAAATGGCCGAATTGTACCTTTAAACGTCCATTATCACGCACGATGATAATTTGGGAACGTTTTTCTCTTATTTCGAGTCTCCGGGGCAAACAATGAGATCGTTTATTTCGCTACGACATCTCCCATCATTTGGCACGGCAATTTTTTGGGACTGCGGTCGGATTTCACTTAATGGCAAGATAATTTCGAGGAATAATTGCCAAAACGGCCGCTTTTGGCAGTAAATTACATTAATTTCGGGAAATGTGTTTTACAAATGAAATGGGTATGGAGATTTTAGCGATTTGCATATTTCTCTTTGGATGTCTTTAACTACATCAGCAAAACATTGATACACGTTTAGATTTAAAGAAAAAATTGTACTGAAATAGTGGTTCCAAATGCATTCTCGCTAACTAAAGATATTAACAGTATTCTCTGTATAAAAATTGTAACATTTTGACTTGTTGCAGAAGGACACAATATTACGTTTTTCTGTATTTATCCATTTACACATAGATCGACGTAAACGCCTAAGGATGAACGTGAGTTGTTCACTAAATCATTAATGAACGTAACGAATAATAAAGGACCAAAAATGAAACCTTGAGGAACTCCTGAGATAGCTACATACTCGACAGATTTATACCCATTATAAACTAAATGCTGCTTTGTAAAAAAATATTCTATTATAAACCTGAAAAAACTTAATATGTGTTCTGATACGCCAAACATATCAAGCTTTTGAAGCAAAATTGAGTGATCAAACTGCTACTGACTTTGTGAGTTTACTGTTACAACACTACGAAAGTATACAGGAGCCACTTGTCTAGTTAGTAAACTCACTTGTTACGTCCTGTAATAGAAAAAGGAAATGAGTAGACTGATCGTAGTAAGCTATTTTTGCCTACGAAAGTAGAATTGTTGAATACATCCTTTAATGTAAATAAAATAGTACCTACTTACTTTGTATATCCAGTTTTTACGAAAATTGGTATTTTTATGTTCTATATTTTTGAAACTCCCAAAAATGATACGCCCATGGAATCGCATTACCTGTACTGCCCCCTATTTTGCCACAAATATACAGGGTGTTAAAAAAAGAGTGTAAAATATTTCAGGAGGTAATAGTATGAACCAAAATAAGCAGAAAAGTCTTAATAAACATGGGTCCGCAAAGTAACGGTTGCGGAGATATGGACCACTATTCGTTTTTCAAACATTTTATTTTATTAGGAATAAACCGACAAAGGAAGCTTTTAACAAACAAAAAACAAAGTTACAGAAGATGTTCAAAGTGCCCTCCGTCCATTTCCAAGCAGGCACGACATCTTCGTCTCAACGATATTCGAACTCTTTCGAAAACACCCTCCTTGGTTTGGATTTCTTGACACTTTTGATTAATCCGTAGCTGCAGCTCTTCCAGGCTATTTACAGGAGTACCATACACTAATGTCTTCAAATATCCCCAAACAAAGAAATCTAGAGGGTTCAGATCAGGCGATCTTGGAGGCCATAAAACAGGTCCGGCCCTTCCTACCCATCTATGTGGAAAAGTTTGGTGTAAATGCTCTCTAACGGCCATGGAAAAATGAGCTGGAGCACCATCATGCTGGAACCACATTTGTTGCCTCTGATTCAAAGGAATGTCTTCCAAAAACTCATACAGTGTGTTCTGCAGAAAGTTGAGGTAAGCAGCGCCTGTTAATCGGTTTGGTAAAACAACAGGACCTAGAAACCTGTCACCTACAATACCCATCCAAATGTTTAATGAAAAACGTGCCTGATGTCCAGATTCTATTAGAGCATGAGGATTTTCGTCGGCCCAAATATGCGTATTGTGAAAATTAAACACTCCATTTCTTGTGAACCCGGCCTCATCAGTAAAAAGAATGTTTGCAAGAAAACGAGGGTCTTCAGCATCATGACGTAGAAACCAGCGGCAAAAAACCAAACGTGCTTGATGATCATTTATTGGATTTAAGGCCTGTACTCGTTGCACATGGTATGGATAAAGCAGTTGCTCGTGAAGGATTCTCCAAACAAGAGGACCACTAATTCCTACCTCGGCTGATATTCTCCGCACACTCGTACCTGGATTCTGCTCTACCAGTGCTAGAATTTCTTCTTCTGCTCTAGGAGTGGATACCGACCTTGGTCTTCCGGATAAATGGCACTGTTTGCTCAAGGAACCGGTATCACGCAATCTTTGGTGAATTCTTCCAAACATGCGTTGTGAAGGAATCTGGCGATTTGGATAAGCGTCAACATAAAGACGTCGCGCTTCGGTGGCGTTCCCATTAGCACGACCATACATGAAATGCATGTCTGTTAATTCTGCGTTAGAGTAACCAGCCATAGCGAAAGAAAACTTGTGCACTGAGAACAACTGTCAAATACGTACTGTTTATTTCACTAAACATCAACCAACTATTATAAGAAAATACACAACGTTTTTGCAAAATAAAAAAAGGGGCTAAAAAACATAAAACATTCCATATCTCCGCAACCGTTACTTTGCAGACCCATGTTTATTGAGACTTTTCTGCTTATTTTGGTTCATACTATTACCTCCTTAAATATTTTACATTCTTTTTTTAACACCCTGTATGCTGTATTTACCAATTCTTTAAAAATTGTTATCTAAACTCTTTTTGTCTGATGATGGGGAGCTATATTGGTGTACGAAATTGGTAGCAGAATAAAAAATGTAGCTAAATACGCTTCCCTATATCTTAATATTTAAATCGTAATTCACAACTGAGTATAACAGAAATCATAGTCGGATTTTTTTTTAATGTTGGGAAAACAGTGAGGCATATTTGGTTCCCAGAGTTACACAAGACTTCCTTTTCGAACTAGGCCTCGAGGTTTGTGCGAAATTAACGTCATATGGTGGTCAACAGCAATTGAACGAAAATGCAAATTGTTTAACAAGAGAATAAAAAATGCATAGCGTGATGTGGAACTGGAAAACTAAACGCACAACAAATTGAAAAGAAGGCTTACAGTCAAAGAAGGACTGTTTCTTATTAAAAAAATATTTTAAGTTACATACAAGGAGTCCAAAATAACTGGTAAAGTTTTTAACATGTATTTGATTCATTCAGCAAAAGCAACAATTTCTATATCATTTTTTTTCAAATATTCATACTCTTTTTCGATATTTTGTACCTATTAAGTGTTGCTATGAATTAAAGACACGCGTAAGAAACGAGAATGTTTTATGGAATCAATAATTATTATTTAAAAAAAAAATAATTTTAAAACATGAGATCTGAAAATTGAGGGTTTTCAAAAAAAATATTATACAGAAAATTTTACTTTTGATGAGTTGTATTTTGACACTTATTTCTGGGACACCCTGTATATAACGTGTAAAGAGCTGTCAGTAACATGGTTTAACTAAAATTCTAATTTTATTAATGGTCTTATCGAAATTATTCTGTTGTTTCAAACATTTTTTAAACTTAAAATCGAAACTTGACTATTTTCGATGATATCTACGAGCCACTTTGCCTTAATCGATTTCTTGCAATATCGCTTAACCATTATTTGCGTAAGTTAAATAATTCTTCCTATCTTCCAGCCTTGTGGAGATACCCATCTGGCCATAAACACGGAGGACGTGGAGGTATGCGATGGTACTGAAATAAATAGTCAAATTCGAAGCAATAATCACTCCAGCACCAACGGCAGCATCATAACAATGACGTTGAAGAACAACCACTTAATCGTGGAGACAGAGGAGAGAAATGTAAGTTACATATTTTAGTAATCTTCCATGGAATCGACTCATTAAATCAGCATATCTTAGTTTCTATGGCCAAAACACAAATAAGGCACCTTACACACATATTTTATTTCGTTTATTCATTTTATTTATCCAACGTTGTACTTTTCACTACATACAGATGTATTCTATCGCCTGTTAAAATTGAGACAGTCAAACTTCGAACTGTATAATTTTATTTATTTATTTATTATTAATCTATATATCAATGGCTATCACATATCAACTTAATAATATTGTTCTGTAGGACATAGAACAGGACAGCAGGGAGACCACCATGAAGTACTGCCCCGGCGCCAGAAACGGCGTGTTCGTCGTGGAGGTGCAGCAAGGTGTGAGGAGGAGCCCTGGGTCAGGGGGGCCAACTTCTTGCGCAGAACCAGAGGTTTCAGTTTCGATCAGTGACCAATGCGCGTTGGTGCACAATCCCCCAGATAGGTAAACTAACTGCTACCACAACGAAATATTAAAATATTAACTATTAAAATTCAATATGTCTTGTGCAGCGAAACGGTTTCTCGCTGATTATGACGTCACACCGTTCTATCGACATCGACGTGTCATATGTCGTATTGTCATTTATTAACCTACGTTTTATTTCTTTTGTACTATTTGTACCAATAAGCAATGATGAAGGTTTTTTCTTTAGGAACACTTACAAATATTTACGTATTTACTCATATAAGTTGAAAACTTTGCATGTTGCAAACACAAAATAAATCTGCAGTCAAAGAGCACGTCTGCGGTTACAACGCACGATGTGACGTCACATTATTTGCGCGTGGACCGCTTGTATTTTACACGATGTAAACTTTTATAATTAGAGAACAAAAATAGTGACGTAAAAATTTGCAAATATCCCTGTTGGTCTACAAAACGTGCTAGCTGTCTGTTAGAAATGAATATCTTTTTGTAGGTACAGCGACGAGGAGACCCTAGAAGAGTGCGACGACAGCGAGTACTACATGGAGACGGCATCCCCCAACACGGAGACCCCAGACTCCCTTTGCGCCCAACTGAAAACCGGTTTGTCCCAGTCAAACTCGAGCCTGACCCGCCCCTCCTACTGCTACACCACCCAGCAGTGCTACGACACCGGCGGTCGCGGCTACAACGTCTACGCCGGCTACGTCAACGACGAGCCGCTCGGCCGGCTGCCCGACGACACCCGACCGAAGATAATGGCGGCGGTGTACAAGAACACGTCGCGGATACACTGCAACAGCGTGGACATACCCTTAGCCACGCTGAACGGACTCAAGGAGGCCATCAACGATATCGAGAAGTCGTCCGACGAGGAGCAGGACGAGCAGCAGAGGCGGCTCGATAGTCTCAACCTGCTGAAGGCGTCCCCCAGGTTCGAAAAACCAGCGGCGGAAGCGGAGACGGGGTCTGCGGACCACGAAAATAGGGGGGTCGGTTGCAACGACTCGGCCAAAAGTTAAAAATTACTATAAATTACTGAAATTAATGCCGCGATGGGGAGAATAGAGGTATTAGGGCATGGTCTGATGGTTTTCTATGAAGCTTAGGACTTTGTTTTTGTGTCAGTTGCCCGCTATTGTCTCGAATGATGGTAATTGGTTGTATAGTACTGTTTTGCTGGCAATGTGACTGTGAGAGTCTGTTGATCCATAATATACTGGTGAATAACTGGTCTGCAATAACATTTCCAAAATTCAACGGAATTGAGTTGAATTCTGTGCATGTCAAACAATAGTACGTTGTATAACAGTTGCAGCCTTGTACGTGTTTTACAGGTTGGTTTTCAGTGACTAAAATCAAATTTCGTCCACCAATGACACTGGTGAAATGATTTAAATATGGAAAACAACATTAAACAACATTATATTATAGTGAAATGAAAAATAGCATTGCGATTCCACTATTGAAACATAAGGAGCTCATTTTCTTTGCGATACATCATTCTATGAATATTTTCTACTGTAACCGTAGAACAAGCAGTAGAAGAGATCAACAGTACGTAAGAAGTAGTAGAGGCAGCGTCAGCATTTTTCTTCAAAATATCCAACCCAAATTTGATTTTCTTTTGAAGAGCATCTTCGACATATCATTCAGCAACTTTGTCGCTTTTCCAACAACCAAAACGTTTCAAAGTACTGGTATATTCGCCACAATTTGCTAAGACAGTAGCTGCTGATGTGCGAAATGAATGTCCAGTACATGTTTCTGGATTTTCTAGTTTCAGGAATCTAGTAGGTATTTTTCCGAGTGTGTGTTAATAATACCTACAGAATGAAAAGTACATTTTTCTTGTAGGTGGTTGAGAAAAAACAATCAGATGGTTGTTATTTTCCGCGGAAACAAGCTTCGATATAAGTAGCTCAATTGCTAAAACCTTCACTCAAAATCGTGAAAAACTGTTCCACCAGTAGGACATCACTATTTTCTTCTAAATGCTCTATGCACATCTCTAGTTCGTCACATCTGTACCCACCAATAGTAACCACCTAAACATACGGCAATAATTTAATAAATAAACGTACCTACACCAATAAATAGTTAGCATCTGGTGTGTATACAAGAAATTTGTTGTTTTTCAATTGAAAAAAAAACCGACGATCTTCTGACTGTGTTCCCAGCATGTTTCATTTTCGTAAACGTTCAACGTAGAGTTGACCATTGAATACTGTGCCCACACAATCCAATCTTGTATTTTCGTGACTAAATAACTACCATTGATTGTAATTTAGTCACGAATTAGCAATAATTTGATAACCAACTTTTGTAAATAGTACGCCAAGCAATCTTCTTCCAAGTTTGTCTGTTTTGCATTTTGTATCTTCCAAGCTTTGAATAACAAATTTCTTTAGATTTTGGCGGAAGTAATTCCAAAGATGCAGCTTCAGCTTCTGGTCGATTATTTCCTTTGCTACATCATAAAGCTGTATGCACATTACCTAGAACTGTCGATGAGATTTTTTTCTTCTGTTCTATGGAATTTTCTGTACGACTTTCAACAACGGTAATACTTTTCCATCCACTACACTGTTTGATTGTGGATAAATAAGCACCAAGATATACCCAAAATGGCGTTTTAACGAAGGTATCAATTCGAATCGGTACAATTTTTCGAAGAAATTTAAAAGTTGCGCCACAGGCTTAGACCCACAGAACAGGGAACTTGCTAACGATTAAACCTATTTATAAAAATGTGTTCGTCCTTAATAGTCTGTATTATACTGTGCTACTGATGGATACTCATTAGTTAAACCCAAATTGTCCACATAATAATTGTTGATTTACATTTAAATGAATGGGCACTACTATGTATTGGCAATGCCAGCTCACTAAAATAAGACACGACAGACCTGCTGATGTAAGTAAAATTAAAATTCCCAGTTCAAAAACCTTTAGCAAAGATCGTCATTCTCCTACTCATTCTGAGGAATTCTATTGAAACAACAAGTAAGCAATTACGTTATTTATTATAAATGATATTTTCTATGATTGTTCGTGATCTTTTTTCGGATACTTATAATTTTGTTGAGCACAATTTTACTTGGATTTCGGATTTTGTGCATCCCAGCAAAATTTCCCTATGCAATACGAATGCCTCGTAAAATTTTTCAATTTATTTAATATACGAGCAGAGACCTATTACTTATTCAAAACATATAGGCACATTCCGTAGAGAAATAATAACTACAAACCATTTATTATCGTGATATGGTGAGTCAGGTGTTATTTATTTTCTATGAATATGTTTAATGTAAATACGGTACAAATACCTAATACTCTATAATAAAAGAATGGCGAGTGGGAGCTGGGGCAAATCACCATAAAATTGCTCATTCACGAGACGCTATGGGTAGATACATATTTTTTTGTTTATACGTCAATTCGCAGGTATATTCCTCTATAAATACATTTTCATCAAGCATAAAACAATATTTTATCCACAATCACCTTATAATCGGACTTTTATCCACACATATGAACCGTCTAAAGTGATACTTTATCCACTAGCGGAATAAAGTAACTTTCTTTCACTAGTAAAATAATGAAAAAATAATAAATTTTATTTATTTATTTATTAACATTAACATTTACGTTTATAGTAATAGACATTTCTATTTTTGTTTTATCACATTTGACTTCCTTTCCGTTAATAACAACCCTTGTAGCATTGTTGCCGTCATTTTCGGAACGTATAACATCTGCTGAAGTTTATGAAGAAATATTCTTTATAGGAAGCCTCAGTCAAAAATTCCTCAATTCCAATCCTGCAGTTTTTTTGCTTTGTATCCTCTCGATTCACTCTTCAAATAAGCAGTAAGCTTGTTATATTTTCCAATATCTCGAACTACGTTCTCGCATTTAAACATTCTTGCATGAATAAAATGCTACTTAAACACTTATACAATAAATAACTATTATTTACTTATGTCTATCAAAGTTAAAAAACGTTAGTACAAATTTCGATTTTGTACCTTTTACACATCCTTTCGTAGGTAAAACAACTCTTGTGAGACAACAAATATCGGTGTTGCAAAAACGCCACAAAACATTAAGGAAAGTTTCTCAAAACTCAAGAGGTATTTCGACATATTTAGTAGTTTTTGAGGTAAGTTTTAAGAGGTTCAAAGAGGTCACCAAAATGTTAAATTGGAATGAAAAAAAAATGTCTAACTCTAAGACGACTTCCGACAAACGAATCGAGGCTATTTCGAAATAAAATACCATTTTCAACACAGTACTTAATTGATTTCTGTATTAAGTTTTTCTTTCGTTTTATTTATTTTAATAAATATCTCCTAAGCTAATAAAAATTTTTGAATAACAAGTGAATAACGACACTATCAAAATTCTCCGAAACGTATATAATTGAAAATACATTTTTCACAACTTACAGGAAATAACAAAGACAGTTTAAATTTAAATGTGTAAATAACATCCTTAAAACAGCCAAAAAAACTTTTTTGTGTCAAAAATCGAAAAGCTTTTCAAAAATAGCATTTATTTTTTTACAAAAACACCAGTATTTAATCTACAAATTTGACGTTTACTGAAGTAGATCAGCTAGCTTTGTGCTTTAGCACTATTTAACAAAATTTCCATAGCCGGCCGCTATTAAACGATTTCTCTCAGTGTACCAAGAAAAATTCCCAAAAATTCCCGCACCTGTACCATTCAAACTGATGGTTGCGAGTACCAAGGGTAACCCCTCCAGTTCAGCACAGCCTTTATCCTGTGAAAATTACACACGTGTTTGGGTAATATTTTTTAGATAACATGGCATTAAGTTTGGCTACAGGTGTGCAAGTAGTTTTTGCCAGTGCGCAAAATATCGTGCTCTGCCTTGTATATGGCAACATCCTACAAGGCGGACAATAAAAAACGTTTGGGTTATCCACCTCATTCTCTTGGTTTACGGACTTCTGGATCAGATTTGAACAGTTGAAAAATTTTCTGGGTGAGTGCCATGTCGGTCGGTTAGACGAATGTAAATTTGACATCTGACATTCTGGCGACGTTCTTGATTTTTACTTTTCCAAATTCTAGTATTGCTTCTTTGTAGAGTATTGACCAATACGTTGTCTCTCTCGCCAGAATTCTGATACTACTTAGGAATTATTGTTGTCTGCGTTCCTAGCTCCTATTCTAGGCTTGAATTATGTAAAAAATGGATTTATGTAAATATTATGCCGTGGGATGCCATTTTCTTCAACCCCCATGATGACGCGTACGAATGAGTATCCATTAGTGGGATCTTCCTACGTTGTTAGATCCACGATATATCTGAATCCCCTTTTCGAAGGATTCGATGTCCATATACAGGGTGTCTCGGAAATGGTGGGCAATCTCTCGGATATGGATAGATAATGAGAAAATAATGTCACAAGTTCTTATACAATTTTTTCCTCCGGGCTCACCCTGTAGAGTTATTAGCTCTTGAAGTTGAGAATTAAAAGTGGTTTTTTTGCTGTAACTTTTGTATTTTTCAATAAATTTTGAAAATGTTTTGGCTGGATCTATAATTTTTGAATCTGCTTTGGATGATAATATGAAATCCTCGATAATAATTATGGGGGCCCGGGGGCAAAGCACCCCCCACCAAAATTTCTAGAAAAAAAAATGTTTGTTCCACTATACCCCAAATTTTCCATCATTTTATAAAAATTTATGGTATTTTACGTAAAAAAGGTATACTTGTTGCATATCCATAAAATAGATATTTTTTTGAGATAAACCCGTTTAAAGAGGAAGGTACCATTTAATTTGAAACATTTTATTTAACAGAAACACAGGTTTAATCGTAGTTGGCTTTTACATATCAGAATAAAGGACAAATAATTTGCAATAGCAGTGTTCCAAATTATGAGAATTTGGACTTAACTTGGACTTAACTAAACTAACTAAACGAAATGTGCATAACAATCAAAATTTTGTAACTAATATAATTCATAATAAATTCTCAATATTAGTTCCACCTTCTGTTATACAAATACGAGCTCGTTTAACAGATGACTGTTGCACTCTCCATAACATTTCAGGATTTTGTCGTATTTCATTTGCACAATAAAAAATCCTTTCTTCTAATTCTTCTCTAGTGGTTACAGATGTGGGATAAACAAGATTTTTCAAGTGCCCCCAAAAGAAACAGTCAAGTCCACCGCGACCTATCCAGCGATTAGGATATATCTCGTTTAAATGGTCCCTTACTGCAGCACTAAAGTGAGGCGGCGCCCCATCGTGCATGAATATCAGTGCATTTCTGGTTTCAAGATCAACATCTTCTAACAGTTGTGGTAATTGATGCACAAGGAAATCTAGGTAACGTTGACCATTCAGTCTAGAGGGTAACACAAATGGACCCATAATTCCACTCCAAACATTAACATAAAATTGTCATTGGTGCATAGTTTCAATAATAGCGTGTGGATTCTCATCAGACCAGTAATGTAAATTATGGGAGTTAATAACTCCATTCCTCCCAAAACTTGCTTCGTCAGTATACAGAATTAATCTCGTAAACATAGGATTTTGCTCATGTCTCTGAAGAAACCATTGAGAAAACTGTACTCTTGCACGAAAATCATCAGGATTAAGAGCATGCACTTTTTGGATATGGTAAGGGTGAAGAAGCTGTTCTCTAAGGATTCTTGCAACAGTGGTCTTTGGAACATTGGTAAAAGAAGATAATGACCTAATGCTAACTGTTGGATGAGCAGCAACTTCGTCCAGTATATTTTCCTCTACTTCAACTGTACGTGCTGTTCGCGGGGCACCCCTGTTTGCAGTAACAGGAGCAAACTGACCTAAAGACATTAAAATTTATTTAATATCCATTTTGTTTAATAATAGTAATCGTATTTTACCAGTTTCTCTTAATCTTTGATCAATACGTTCGAAAGTTTTGCGATCCGGAATCCTTCTATTAGGATAAGAATGCTGATAAAATCTTCTTGCTGCCGAAGCATTACAAAGAGCCTGCCCATACATTAAATGCATATCAGCATATTCTTCATTGGAATACTCCATATTTTATAACAAATTATGAGTTACGAGATGAGTCTTAGATTTAAAACTACGTATTTGACAAGTTTGACAATTTAATTGCCTTTGGCATACTCTGACATGTCAAAGCCAACCACGATTAAATCTGTGTTTCAATTAAATAAAATGTCTCAAATTAAATGGTACCTTCTTCTTTAAACGGGTTTATCTAAAAAAATATCTATTTTATGGATATTCAACAAGTATACCTTTTTTACGTAAAATATCATGAATTTTTATAAAATGATGGGAAATTTGGGGTATAGTGGAACAAAAATTTTTTTTCTAGAAATTTTGGTGGGGGGTGCTTTGCCCCCGGGCCCCCATAATTATTATCGAGAATTTCATATTATCATCCAAAGCAGTTTCAAAAATTATAGATCCAGCCGAAAAATTTTCAAAATTTATTGAAAAATACAAAAGTTACAGCAAAAAAAAACCTTTTTAATTCTCAACTTCAAGAGCTAATAACTCTACAGTTTGAGCCCGGAGGAAAAAATTTTATATGAACTTGTGACATTATTTTCTCATTATCTATCCATATCCGAGAGATTGCCCACCATTTCCTTGACACCCTGTATATAGACACTTGTGATAAGGGCAAACCTTCTTAAAAGCTAAAGACCAATTGGAAGCACTTGCCTATAAGAAATAATGTAAACATGCACCGTAGCCAAGCTGAATACTTATTATTTTAACTTCAATTTGTACGTACCTTTGTTGTTTGCCAGTCCATTTGTCTCAGGTCATCCGAAGAGCACCAAACACCAAAAAATGTCTCTAATTTGTTTTTCACCACTTTTTTCACAAACTGAAAACTTTATGATGATTTAACAGGTTTCTAATCTCAGCTAACATTGACGAAATAAAAATACCGTCTTAAGACGTGCAAATCTTAAATATTACCTAAAATCAAGTAGGCAGGAGCTCCCAGTTTTCGTTTCCGTTGTCCGTCCTGTAAAAAATATTACTCCCAGCGCGCGCGTAGCGTATAATTTATTTATTTTATTTAAGGGCGTTAGCTGAAATATTTTGGAAGGCGAAAACCTGTTCGTCCTTTTATTAAGGTTTAAAGACCCTGAGGTCATTGCGGGTTATAGCCCGCGTTGCTGCCAGAACGGCTTACGCCGTTTCTATTCAGTGATCGGATCGAAAAGTCGAGGAAACGGGAAAAAATCAGATGGTTGGCGGGGTGGGGGTATGTAACATTGATGGAAATCACAAATATCTGTTGATTAATAGTCTCACAAGCTGCTGCTTCTAGGATATTGTAAAAAATGTTAAGAAAAGGAAAACTGAACACCCTGTATACTTTTATTAAGAATTTTTTAAGTATTTGCACGTAAAATGTTGTAAAAACTGAATTTTTCTAAATATTTCAGGGTAATTTGAGAACAGATGATGTCATGTTTGAGAAACATAAAAATATGTAGGCATAATTTGGAAAAAGTATAAATTTTAGAAAAAGTAACTTTAAAAAGCTGTCGACACTACTTTTTCTCTTAACTTTAAGTGCTAAGAGTGTGAGTTAACAGAAATGTACAGAGTGCTTCACTCAGCTACGACCGTTAGTCTCAAAAATAGAAAGAAAATTTAAATGAAAAATTTGTACGGGTTTTCCTGAACTGCCAGAATTTTGCATCAGATTAAACAAATGAGCATCATAAAAATCAAAATAAACAACCTTTTTTTTGCATGAATCATTTTGTATATTTTTATATAGTTAGGTCAAACACCTTATGATCACAGTGATAATGGATGTATCTCTAATAATAAGAGAGATATGACCATGGTGATTTTGTGTTTACCGGATGCGATTGTTCGTTTGATCTAATATAAAATTCATACAACTTGTATATTTAATTTTTGTCTATCTCTAAAAATAATGGCTATTTGTGAGTGTATTTGTTATTAAATATACTCTAAGAACGTACATATTTGAATATGACTTCCTCAAAACTTCAAACACTAGGCGGGCAACGATTTTTTTATTTTGAAAAATTGTATTAAGCTTTACAGAAATGTATTCTTACTGTATGGTGCTATAGGTAATGCACCATTTTCGAGATAATTGGTCAAATATCAACAATACCAAAACGTGAAGTTATTTTTGAGATAATTAAATGTATTTATTTATCAAACAATCACTTTATTTATGACGGAAATAAAGTATTATTCCCTCAACTATTTTTGCAACTGGAAATAAATCCCAAATTTTCATTAATTTTGAACACCTTGTATCTCGAGATCGAAGGGTTTTTGGAGACATATAAACATTTTTCGTTCATTTGCGGTGTTTCTCTGTTATACAGGGTGATTCACAAATGGTTATCAAAAATGAAACCTCGTATTCTTTGGCGAATTTTAAGCGAAGTCTTTTCTATAAAGTTTATCTAGGACGCGTCGTCACCATATGTGAATCACCCTGTATTTACCCGTGAAACATTTTTTAAAATTAATAAAATAAACAAAAGAATCAGTCAAGGGAATTTTTTATGAAATTAGTTCGGATTAACCAAAAATCTAACACAGAAAAATGTAGACAAATACAAAATACACGTCGCTACACAAATATCGCACACTTCATTTAATAAATTTAAAATTTTTTGGTAATAAAAAAATAGCATACAATTTTGAAATGAATATATCTTTCTACAAATTAATGAGACGTTTTGAGAAACGTAGAATAATGTTGTATGATTGGATTTCAGATCAAAAAAAGCTAATACAATTTTTCAAAAATCTTTTGAGGAAGTTATAGTATCCAAATATTAACTTACTATTATGTTAGTGGTTTGTATAACTTCATATCAAAACACTGCATACAAAATAATAACAGTTTACCAAAATTATACTATTTTATAAGTTTTCAACCTTATACACAGTGTAAATAAGTAAGTGATAAAAAAAATCAGGGGGTGGTTCCCTATAGAAAAATAAGGTGGGGTTTTTCATATAAAAAAGTCTCATTTGAAATTAAATAGACATTTTCTGCTATCGAGCAGGCACTCAGTAAACAATTTGTTTATTTTCCCTATGGTTGTAAGGGGTAGAAAAAATCATACGTAACTTTTTTTCTTATTACTTTCTTACCTTTTTGGTATTTCAGAAAAAAATAGAAAATACTTTTTGGCACCCTCTTTAAGCGGTTGTATCTTTTTATATGAAAGGCCTTATTTTTCCACAAGGAATGACCCGCTGAATTTTTTCGAAATTGTTTTATTTACACCCTGTGTACAGGGGAAACGGAAACTGCGTCGATCGATATCTAGAAAAATACTGCGCCGAAAAATTTGAAAACTCTCTAGCACTTCCGGTTATACCGAAAGTCGACACCAACCTCGTTATTTTAAATAGGACACCCTATATACTCGTATTATTGAATTTTCGTATTCTACGTGAAATTTGAGAGACACTCCAAAACAATTGAAATAACATGACATTTATTTTGTCAAGTTAGTCGTTAAATTATTGTTGTGTATGAATAGTTTTTGCCGAAAATTTAAATACAAATGCCTGGCAATCGTTTAAGTTATACTAATGGGGATTATTTTAATTTGTTTGTTATTTATGGAAAGTGTGACAAAGTAATTTCAAGAACATGTAGAGAATCTGCTGCTTTTTTTCCATAAATAACAAACAAATTAAAATAGTCCTCACAAGTATAATTTTAACGATCCCCAGACATTTTTATTTGAATTTTCAGCAAAAACATAACAATAATCTTACAACTAACTTGAGTTATTTTAATTGTATTGGAGTGTCTCTGGTCATGGCCAATTTGACAACAGGTCTCTGTATACGTAGCGAATAAATCCAAACAAAACAGTACTATACTTAACTGTAAAGCTAACTAGTAGCCAGAATATGTATTTTATTTTTATTAATACTCTCCTGTATTTTCCCAGTAAACACAAGTACGCTGGAAAAATGTTATTAATGTAGAAACACTATTTCACATGTTTTAGATAAAAAAAGAATGATAAGTTATAAAATTATCCATTAACGGACTCGCCTGCTTGATTAATTTTCGACAATTTTTGAGCCATTTCTTAATTACTAATTATTTAAGTTTGCCTAAAAGATTGTCGACATTTTCCATAAAAAATAATGTGTTTTTGACTTGACACGTTGAAAATACCTTTCAAAAACGTACTTGTGTCTATTGGGTTAGTAATAAGTGTAGAACTTAAGCTAAAAACTAAGTAGATAGTCGAAATTCGATTGGTGCTCACTTAGATGAAGATACGGCTAAGAAACCGCTTGTATATGTTGTCCTTAAAATGTACAAATAACAACGATAGACGCGAGTAAGCGATGCGTTGAAAAAATTAACTTGAGACTGCCTTGTCGTTGGGAAATATATATTGCAACTTTATTGTCAAGGTAGTCTGGGCTGAATAGTAACAAAATGATGTCCATAGGACAACGGCACTGTTTAAAATAACTAAGTTGCATCGGCTGGCATTCTATCGTCGATTTTATTCATTGTAAACCACGTTGAATACAAAAAAAATACAAAGGAAAATAAATAAAAAATAGTAATAGTAAATAAACACAATAAAAAATACAGAGCATTAAAAAAGAATCAGAACATACTTTTCTCTCGAAAAAAATCAGTTATTTCAAACAGTGCTAACTAGCAAGTATACGCCTCCTGTGTTGTAAATATGGCAAACACACATTTTTTCTATGCACTTTTAGACGTAAGGCACTTGCACAACTATTTACGTACAGCATTTAACTTTGCTATAAGTATTTAAAAAGTAAACTGGATGTAAATATTTTGTTATTAGGGACCGTCCGATATTTCTATAAAAAAAAATTATAATTGTGATTCTATGAACGCTGTAGACAGGTTTCATATACATGTAAGTCATTGGTTAGGAACATACGTGTGGTGGAAGAGACGGCGTATTATAATGAACTATATTTAGATGCGTACATGCGCGTTTTGCATCATTGACCACAATTACCAACAGCTTTTGTAACTATACATAAGGATTGTACATTAAATTTATTTTAATTGTTTAGCTCAATTCTTTTAAAGGTGCCAAATATTGTACCCACCCTGTAAAAAGTATGTCTAACCTCAAAAAATATGTATTTTTTAAATATTTCCGAGATGGGAACAATTAAAGCTACGATAGTATCGTTAAATGGTTTGTTGAGTGCTATATTTTTTGGAAGATAATTTATATTTTTGTCGCAATTACATTTTGCTGTTAATAAGTATTTGTTGATTGTTGAAGCCATTTAATTATTGGTATTATGGGAGGTGATAAATTTTATAAATATACTGGTAGGCTAAGAATATTGTCAACTATTGAAAATAAATATGCAAAAAGAATCGTATTTCTCTCGCTATTCTTATTTTGTTCACCGCATTTCCATCGATGGCACATATTTTTATTTGAAATAACAAATTTTTGCAAAAGGTTAGGTTAGTTTAAAAATTTCGAGTTTCATATCGAAAACTTTCATTTAAATGTCCAAAATTGGAACTCTTGAACATATTTTATATTCTTTGGATTTTAATGGAAATTTCCGCTTTGTAAATAAAATTTTCTAATGCTGTAAAGTAAATTTTGAAGCTTAATAGGCTAATATTTAGTAGTTTTTATTGTAACGAATCATTTATGAACAAACTAGTTAGTATCAGGCCCAAATTAGATCCTTGGGGTATTCCGGAAGCTGGTGTAAAACCAGCATATATGCGAAATATTCATTCATAAATAGATTTGAATGGAATCTAATTAAAATATATCACAAAGTATTTCTTTAACAACAAAGGCTTTTTGGACTAAAGATTTGTTGTTTTTTGCGATTTAGTTTAGGCTGTAGAAATGGAATTTTGAGGATGTACACGAAATTTTTGAAACAACAAACTAATCCTCAGTAGATTTTGCTGTTAGGAATGGTTTATGAGCAAAATAATAACAGGTCCAAATTAGATCCTTGTGGAATTCCAAAAACTCGTGTTAAACTGGTCTATCTGAAAAACATTCATTCGGATATAGATTTGAATGGACTCCAAGTAAAAGAAATTACTAAGTACTTCTCTTAAAAAAATTCTTGAAAAAGGCCTTATTGAAAGTTAAAGTTTAAAATTTTGGAATTTAATAAACTAATATTTAGTTCTTACCTATCTTATTTGTTGTAAGGAATCATTTAAAAGTGAACTAGTTAGTAACAGGCCCACCCCCTTGGGGTATTCCAGAAGCTGTGAACATGTGAGAGACATCCACTCAGATACAGATTTGAATGAGCATTACAAAGTATTTCTCTTGAGAAAAATTTAATTCGTTTAACACTCTTGGAAATTTAATAAAAAGATTCGAAACTTCATTAAAGATTTATTGTTTTTTGAGCTTTAGACTAAATTTCGGCTGTAGAAATATAATTTTTGAGGATGTACATGAACTTTTTGAAGCAATAAACTAATCCTCAGTAATTTTTGTTGTCACCAATCGTTTATAAATGAACAAAATAGTAACAGGTCCAAATTAGATCCTTGGGGTATTCCATAAACTTGTGTTAAGCTGGTATTTCTAAGAAACGTATATAGATTTGAATAGACTCCAATTAAGAGACTTTACTAAGTATTTCTCTTAAAAAACCCTGATTTATTCAACGGCAAAGGTTTTTTGGAAGTGAAATTTCCGCAACATCTGAAAAATAAAGCAAACGAAAAGTTCCACGTCCTCTTTCAGTGCCATGAACGCCTCCCTTGTCTTGGCTTTAATAAAAAATGCAAACAATGACACAGTTAGCAATCAAACAAAACAGTGGCTGCACAACACGTAAAATATTTGCATTGTATTTATTAAAAAATACGTTGACTCGTTAAATATTTATGCATTACGTCGATGTACTACTTTCCTGTAGCCGAGCGCGAGAACGAGAAATAAAACCAAAAAGGGATAAGGTGTACAAAGGCGAAGAGGCTCATCTTTGTTAAGCCAGGGCCTCCGATGAGATGGGCGAACGAGCATAACGGTATCCTAAGAGTAATTACCAAATTCAACCGGGAAAAGCGGTGGGGAAATAAATACAGTGTGAGGTATCCAACACGGACCTGTTTTTAGCATAGCCAGATCAAGGAAACAGATGTAGTTGCTTTATATTCTAAGGAAATCTATTGAAAGTACTGGTGCCTAGGCTCTACAGCCTTTTGATGCGGTCTGAAGTTTCATATTTGATGACAGTTATCTCTCTGTCCCGTTCAGAGACGTGGTTGAGTTATTTTTTTCTCATTTTCAAGGTCATTTGAATGTCAAATTCCCCCTCTCGAACTTCTCTTGTTGGTATCTAATCAGAGTAATGAGACATCGGGAAAAAGACCTCTACAAAAGTTGTCTGGATCATCGGGCACATTTGATGACCTTGGATTTGACATTGAAGGCCATGTTCAAGGTTATTTCAAGGTCAACTCTTATTTTTTTACGGTAACACCGTCAGGGCAGTGTCACCAACTCCAGCATGTTCTGAGGCAGCACATTCTCTTGTCGTTGCCATTTTGATGCCTTCAAAATCGTGATAACATGTCATGCACGCGAAAATCATTACCCCACCGTCTTAAAGCCGATTCGAGTGATTTTCATCAAATAACCTGCAAGGTCAAGTCCCTGGAGACTCAAACAACTTTTATAGCCTCCCCGAGAGGTTCGAGGAGCGGTCTGACCTTCAAATAACCTTGAAAATGAAAAAAAACATACATCACCGAACGTAAAATCTTTTTCAGAATGTGGTGATAAAACTTATATTACCATAAAAAAAAATAAGAGTTGATCAAATAACCTTGAATATACCGGATTAGGATTCAGCGACCCCAGAAACATATAGATGTGGTGATCTAGTCCATCACACATTGATTTTTTTTTACCATGCGGATGTATAATCAATGAATTTTAATGAGACGTCATAAATTATTAAAAGTATCCCCATTTTGCGGTACTGTACCAATAAATATAGAGAAATGCGGCTGTATGTAAAGAGCTTCACCGAAGAACACAGCAAGAGCTGTTCAGAAAATTATGCGCTGCCAAAGGTACTTTGTCCACTCTGTATAATCACCACCGAAGTTCGTGTACCACGTCCACTTCTACATAGGTCTTTTCGGCGCAAACAACAAAGCATAAACGATACGCTAAATTGACACGATTGTAGCGTACTTTCGAATATTTATTTCGCAAATGGACATGTAGGTGAGAGACATGGAACCTTGCCAACGCCGTGCCCGAGAAAATCTCAAAGGGATTCTGCAAAATGCAAAATTGTAGACGCCAAAAGACATGTTTTGGGTCCTGAGTATATAACGATTCGTATATTCTCGTATGGATAGTTGTAATTTATAAATATGTAATCATACATCTTATGAAAGTAAGCTAAACTAAGCCGGTCTAAGAAATAACACACTTTAGCTCTTACAGCTTCAAAAAATTTAGATTCGCCTCTGTATTTGATTTTATAGATTACACGAATAAAGTGGATGAAATTTGAAATTTAGGACCTCAAACTAAACCAACCGATCTGAGAACTAGAGTTATACTTACACTTTAGCTCTTGTAGCATTAGGAAGTTTAGATTTATCTCTAACTATCAGCAATGCATTATACCAATGTCTTACACTAAGTCAAATCGATCTAAAATCTAAAACTATTCGTACACTTTAGCTTCTTTGATGTAGTTTCTGAACATCAACAATTTCATCTTAGCTTTGATAAATATCAACTATTTTTGCAGGAATAAAAACATTTAAATGGTATTTTTAGACTTAGTCTAAAACAAATTCATAGAACTAAAACTAAATATACATTTTAGCTCATATTACGGGTTTTATATTCATCAGCAGTCTGAATTAGAGTTTGACATAAATTATTCTTGCAAGGATCAAGATTTAAAAGTTTTAAACTAAATCAAATTATTTTAATAAATATAAAGATACACTTTAGCTCTCAAGAGTAATAAATTTATCTTTGAACTTCAGTTGTCTGAACTTGAATTTGGTAGATACCGACTATTCTCTGCAATAATAATTACAATGAAATAGGAATTTAGATGTATTAAACTGAATTAATTGATCAAAGCTATATCTACACTTTAGCTCATTAATCTTTGAACATCAGCCACCTGACCTTGATTTAACATCAATTATTTTTAGCAAGAACACGACGATCTGAGAGATTTAAAGACTTGCAACTAACCAAATTGGCGAGATAATTAAGATATACCTACACTTTAGCTCTTACAAGTTTTAAATTTAGCTCTAAACATCAGCAGTCTCGACTTAATTTTGATAGATACCAATTATCCTTTTTAGGAATAAAGATGTGAAATGAGACACTAATCTCTTAAACTTAAATCAATCGAATTAATCTGAGAACCAAGACCATATCTATTTTTTAGCTCCCGCAACCGTGTAAATTTTAGATTCATCTATGAACGTCATTTCGACAATTACCCTATGTAGAAAAGGCGATGAAGTGTCTTAAACTAAACTGAATTAATGTGCGAATTATATACATACACTTTAGCTCATACGAGTTTTAGATTCACTTTTCAATATACCTACCTAAATTTGACAGATACCAATTATACTTTGTAGGAATAAACATGACGAAATAGGAAAATTAAAGTCTTAAACTAAATCAAATTAGTCCGAGAACTAAGACTATATGTACATTTTAGTTGCTGCTGCTTTAAAAATTTTAGATTCGTCTACGAATTTCAGCAATCTGAATTTAATTTTGACATCATCGTTTGCAGGAAAGGCGATTTAGTGTTTATACGAAGATAGATGATAAAATGGAGATTTAGTTTCTTAAACTGAACTAATTTAGTGTAAAACTTTAGCTTCTACAGCTTTAAGATCTGCAATTATCAGTCATCTAACTTGATTTTGGTAAGAACTATCCCCTGCAGGAATAAAAACGAACAAATTGAAGACTTAATCTCTAATACTGGATGAAGCGCGCGACCTAGGCCCCTCCCATCCCTACGCCCGTTCCCTCAATGCACTTTTGATGCATGAGCATGCAGTTTTACCAAATTTAGGATGCATTTCAGCGTTTTCGTTCGGGCTATTGTCTTCGCACTTTTTACTACCCAAGCAATTATTGCAATTTTTTCGTTTTGGTCCTGCGGTTCGGTTCGTCGTATCATTAATTATTATTACAAAACGGGGTGCTACGATTGGGCGAGAGGTGTTCGATTTCGGCGGTGTAGAAAGCGTTGGTTTTGGATAATGACGCGGTTTTTCGGACGGCCCCGTGAAATCCGCGTTGGAAATTAAGAGAAAGGAGTAGTTACGATTTTGAAATGGCAGGGATTGTTCTCTTTTTTCCCGTACCGCAAAAAATTAGCGAATAACACAGGAAAGCTGCTCTTCTGAGTTACGTATCTTTGTAATTCACCACATAAAAACCGAATTCAGCGGTGAAACATCAAAACAACTTCTTCAGAACTAATAGTTGTGACGTCATTTGGCATATAATTAAAGAAAGTATATAGCAAACGTGTGTTTCTTAAATTTCGTGAAAGAATATCGTTCGTTGCCACATAAAGTGTCGTCCTTCATATTTTTTCGTCGAAAGACAAGACTACTATGGCTGAACATCAAACTAATGCCGTTAGAACTATTGATTGTGACTTGTGACGTCATTTGGCATATGAATGAGTAAGGCACTTATTAAAACCTGCAATAATGTTCAACTGAGCATCAAGATTTAAAAACTTGACAAACAATGTCGTTTCTATGCCACTAGCAAGTTTTATTCTTTCAATTTATCAGATTATTTCGCTGTTGCACTCAAAGAGTCTATCAATTTCATCAGAATAATTGTAACAGTACGTTTATTAGTCCAACAGGAACAATCCCAGAACATTATTACACAAGATATTTCAAAAACTTTTTCTGAATAGATTCGATATTGTCAACTCAACAGTCATAGTATGGATACCAAACTAAAGAACAGCATTCAAGCTTGGATCTAACGAAAGCATAATATTAGTTACTTATTGATAAGTGTTTTAAGTAGCAGTTTATCAACGCAATAATGCTTAAAACACGAATGCAATACAACGTTTTATCCATAATCACATCACAATCATATTTGTGAAGTAAGAATTTAATATTCGCACGACTTGATATTTCTTACTAGTATTCAATGGAACGCTATAGTACGTTGTTTATTATCAATTATTTAATAAACAGTTCTATCTGAATTTGGTAATAACGAAAGAAAGTAAGTCATGCTAACGTTTTTTTTTTTAATTTGAAGAAAAAATATGCAAATTCATCTATGTGGTCGAAGTATTCAATGTTGAAGGCTACTATGAAGGTCTACAAAAATAAGGATATTGGAAAATGTAACAAGCTTACAGCTTATTTGAAGAGTGAATCGAGAGGACACAAAGCATAAAAAGCAGCAGTATTGGAAAGAGCACACATTGAAGAATTTTTGTCCGGTTCCGATAAAGAATATTTAATGATTAAGGTAATATCTCTTATCTAATTTCTTAGAAGCTGCCATGACAATATAATCAATACGTTGTGAAAAGCTTAAAGTATTATCAAATGTAACCTTCAAATTGATTGATTGTGGGCCTGGATGACTGAAAAGATGGAAGTACAGATTTTGACGTCATCAGCATATAAAAGCTTTTCACAATTTAGCACATTGTCAAGGTCGTTAATAAATAGAAGGAAGAGTAGAGGGCCCAAGTTGGAACCCTGAGGAACCCCCGATATAGCTACATATTTTTTGGACTTGAAACCATTAAATATAACATATTTAGATCTATTTTAAAAATATGAATGAAAATACGTAAATAGTTCATCACTACAACTGAATAGGTATATTAAAAAAACCGAATGATGTGTCTTGTTATTGTCGTTTTTTCACGATAAATATTGTAAATTATGTAGGTATTTGCAATCATCAAACATATGACAAGGTTTAGACAATTTCGGATGATCTAAAAATAATCAAATTTCTTTCATAGATAGACAGTCTTTATCTAAACGTGATTTACATTAATGTGTTTCTTGGAAAGTTAATTTGAACTTTTTATCAAAATCGCGAGTGTTGTGGTCAAAAACTAGTTCCGTCAGAACCGATGGTTGTGACGTCATTTGGCACGACCGCGCACAGCATCTTTTTAGCCTGTCATAGCGTTACGTTGAGCGCGAAAATTAAAAATTTGATAAAAACTCTCGTTTATGTGTCACTACAAAGCATCGTTCTTCCCCGTCGCCCCTCTCAGGAAGCTGCAGCTTGCAGCGTGTGCACCCAACGAATAGCGCAGCGTTTTTTTGTTCGTCTCTGCCACCCAAACGTTGTTTATTCGTGGGGAAAGTTTGAAGAAACCGCCGACGAATGATCCCGCGGTCCGTCGACGATCGTTTTCTACTGCCACCAATTAAATTTGCAAATTATTTGCCCGGTGTTGAGGCTGACCTACTTCTCGAAAACGCGATGGCTAGCGGTCCATGAATCACATAACTTACACGCCAAAATGTGTGCAATTACAATAATAAACTGAAAATTTTTTTCTTTGCGAGTTTTACGCAAGGCGAAAACAGTGTACAGGGTGCTTCGCGACAAACCGTACAATGATATTCACTTAACGACCACTGACACGTTTTTGAATATATTTTTCTTGTAAAGGAATAATTTTAGGACCCTCAAGAGGCCCTAATTTGATCTCGAGATAGTTTTTTGTATGTATGTATACTGGCCATTGTATGAGGCGCACTTCAATAACTTTATTGGTCAATAAAGGTGTTGATCTTGCAACCATCAAACAGCATGGTGGATAGAAGAGGTCCTCTATAGCAGAAAGCTATGTTGAGGAGTCTACATCTAACAACCTTGGTATTGTAAGGAAAATCCACGGAAAATATAGCTGTACCTTAAGAAGAGACATCCGTAACTTGTGCAAATTCTTCACAAACTTCGGCAGATGTTATGCGTTCCGAAAATGTTGGCAACAATGCTACAAGAGTTGTTATTAACGGAAAGGAAGTTAAATGTGACGAAACAAAAATCGAAATGTAAATAAATTAAATTTGATTTATTATAGGTTTATTATTTTTCCATTATTCTACTAGTGAAATAATGTTACTTTATTCCACTAGTGGATAAAGTATCACTTTAAACGGTTCATATGTGTGTGGATAAAAGTCCGATTATAAGGCGATTGTGGTTAAATACTATTAATGAGGTCACATCTCTATAGTGGCTTACGTGTTGGTCTTTGTCGAGGGTTATGTTAGATATCGCTGCTATAATTCAATGCTAGTTTGGTCACGTAACCCATAGAGAGGCATTTCCCGCAATAAAGAGGCAATTCCAGTTATAAAATGCCTAAGACAAGAATTACCTTATGCCTTATTCATTCATATAAAAATTATAAATTTTAAAATATAACTCATTTTATAAGTTTCTCAACTGTTTTAGTACAAATCTACAGAGGAAACCTTTTCGATTAGACAAGTAAAAAAAAACAGTACAATAGGAAGTCGTGGTACAGCTGTGGACAATAAAAAATCCCCATGGTCCTCGGTAAATAAGGGATTTATAGGTTTCGTTGTTCGAACTTTTTTGTCCACAGCTGTAGCATTGAAATTGAAATGAAGTAGTATTGGTTCCATCTTCCTTGTTAAAATAATGTTTTGATTAAAAAGGCGTGTTACCAGGAAAAGAGTAACAAAAAAAATCAAGCGCATCATTTTTCTCGCTGGTTGATGGACGCTGTACGAAATATTAGAAAAAAATATACAGGGTGATTTTAACTTTACTACTAAACTGACACTGAGCAACATACAGAGTACTAAGATAGTTTCCTTGTTAAGAAATTATTCTGTAGTTGCGTAATTCTTCACACATGCCAAATTCCTATATTTCTTCATATAAATATTATTCTCACGACGCGGATGCATGTTTCTTATTAATTTTAACCTATATATTCAAAAAACCACCTGCCAATAACGCCAAAAAATAAATAAATAAACAGGTCTACTTGAAATTTCGCTAGTAATAACTCTTAATCGTTGTTGAAATGTTAACGAGCAGCTGTTTCAAAGGCCTACTTCACGAATTTTGTTGAAAATATTACGTTAAATGAGCGAGAATGTCACAAACTGATAACCAATTTATTTTATTATTACGGTATTATTCTCCTTGTCCAAAATTTTGGCGCAACACCACTGAATTATACGACGTGTTTACAATTTTTTAATTTCTCAAATTCTCGTTTTTTCTGTCCAAAATAATGTTTACTACATTCGCAAAGTAGGTAAACCATAGATACATTTTTTTCAATTTTTTACATCACTATTTGGGCGCGTCTTTGACAAAAAGGTATTAGTTATCTGAAAAACTGTTCTGTTAAATTTGTTTTCCGCTAATATTGTGGAAATTCATCTTGGCTTTTTACATATTTGTAATGAAAAAATTTAAATGAATTGAACATACATACATGACACATTGCGTAACATTACACTTTGGGTGTATATCTTCTTGTTACAATGTATTTTTACTATATTTGATGTGAATATACGAGTAGAAGTGTGAATTTACATGACCTGATTTGGCTCAACCAATCTAGTGTGTAATTTTACAAAAAATTTCACTTTACGTCACTGAATCATTCAGTGGTTCAAGTCTAAGTTCGTCGCGGCCAACTTAGATTGGCGCTACTGCAACCATCTAAAATATTTCCACCACAACCTGATACCCATATAAATGCGTCCTTATTAAAAAAAAAAATCCTAGCCGAGTCATTCCCGTCTATAAAAAATGCATAATGCGCGACTTAGATTCCGCCTGGATGCCTGCCAAGGAGCGAGGCATAAACAAATAAAAAATAAATATCCAGGTCGCCAATATTTTCAAAACGAACGGATACAGAGGAAACACTACATTGAGGAGACAAGCGCACGTATACGTATATGATCGAATCACAAATAGAAACGTCAATATGGCCTCACGATATGCATATCGCGTCTTTTTATGTCCCCATCAGAGCGTCCGAAATCTGTGTCTGTTACTGCGACGCTTTCCAGATTCCCCTTTTACATTTTTACAAAAAAGAAATGAATTGTATACTGAGTACAAATAGTAAAATAAAATCTGTTTTGGAAAATCAACTACTACTTTTGCGAATATTACGAAAAGTACTAATGTTTGTAGGATTTTCCTTTTCGGAATCGTCAAAGTTTTATAAAAAATTAAAGGAGCGCAGGTTTATTGTTCTTTAAACATCAATTAAGATGAAACACATTTTTTTGCGTTATTTTTCTGACAATTTCGCGTTAAATATTCATCAAATACAAAAATCAACAAAATTTTGAACAAAATCAAATTTTTAAAAAAAAATTTTTAGATTTAAAAAAAGAAATTATTTTCTCGACATTTGAAATATTCAATGTAAAATTGTAAAAATATATAACGTCAAAAAATTCGGAAAAATTATTTTTTTTCCAAAATAATTTTTTTTTCAAAATTTTGAAATTTTGTCGATATTTGATGATGCAAAATTTTGAGAAAAATTTACAGACCTTATGGGCATGTATTGAGCTAAAAAGAACCTCACAAACATTGGTACTTTTCGTAAAAAAAACAAATTGAAGGCACTATTTCTTTTGATTGCGCCAAGTGATTCTCAAAAAAATTTTTCATCTCAATATTTCAAAACTGGAATCTTCAAACTTCAAGATAGGTACTACATTTTTTTCGATAGGACCTTTATTCACAGCTTTTCAAAAATTACTAAATACATTTAGAAGTTTTTCTGTTTCCTGAATTTTTTCACCGAGTGTAAGCTTTCAAATTTTGGTTTCTCAAACGATCTAGTAACATTATTAAAATGTTATATCAAATGCCGTAACCGATATGTCGTAATTCGTTGTTCCAGATCATCTCACTACATCGCAACATCAGATGTGCCACAAGGTTCCATGTTGGGGCCATTACTGTTAAATTTATTTTATTAATGACAGGGAACAAACTTACATGCAGACCTGTATCGATCTACAAAGAAAACTTGAGCTGATTAGTGAGTATCCTCGAGGAAACTCGTTAGAGACATTGATAGTGGTGTGAGGGCGGATCTAAGACTAATGACAAATAATAATAAAAATTGTTTAACAAGCTAGACTTATTTAATATACATTAGTTTGAATATCTTCCTTATTATTTAAGACCAACACTAAATCTTGTATCACCTTATTTCCTACGTCGAAAAGTAACGGAGGAATGGGAAATGGCGCTTAAGGCAGACCACCCTGTACATGTGAGAGTGCTTTACTAAGCGTATTTGTCTTGCACTAGCACCATATTACTGAGTAATCGTGACAAGTTAATTTAAATATGTGTTTGACGCTAGTTTTAATATTCATTCATTGTATATAGCTTCTGGTATTAATTAAAGATTTTGTACTTTACGGATAGTCCCTACTTAATAAGAGATATGAAATGAAGATTCGAGAGGGAAAATACTTTGAAATATTTCGGCTGTTATGCCATCTTTAGAGAAGAAGAAAAATGACAGTCGTTGGCAAAGAATTGCTCCATAAAGTATTACCAAATATCATAACAATTTGTTCAAATATAAAAATGTCAGAAGATTATAAAAAACTTTTTAAGTAATTGTTAACAGATTGACAAACAATCAGTTTATTAAATCAAAATAGAGTTTCTGGTCGAGACTTCTCGAAGCGAGAATTCCCGGGAAAACTGGCCTTACTCGAGACGAGAAAAAAGTGTCGAGAAATCAGGAAATTTAAAAATCACGCGCGTCTTAAGTTCTTGATTGGTTTCTCGACTAGTTCATGATTTATTTTTTTTTAAGTTTTTAAGGCTTTAGTTTACTTTGACGATTCTTATTTTTTAATGTACCTTGTTATAAGTCTGTGTAAAAATTTTATTACATATAAGCTTATAAGCAGATACCTAATGTTGATGTTGATTCTGAAAATTCCTGTTCCCCAGTTCCTGTTCCTTTAGTTGATTATTTTATTTTTGTTTTATTAATTAAAAGATTGTGATTATAAGTGATAAATTAATAGGAAGAACGCTTCTGTATCTTTAAAATAAAGCTTGTTTTTTAAGATTTCTTCGGTTAAATTCCTTATTTACTATTTGTTTAATTAAAAGACTGCATGAAAAATGATTATAAATAATTATTGGAAGAAAACTACGATTCAAAAACATTGAAATAAACATAAGTATAATGAAAGTGTTTAATAAAAAGACAAGTTAAAGGTTTTTAAGAAGAAGATAATCAAAGTTTAATTTAGTTTAGTTAGTAGAAGTACTATTGGTTAAACCCAAGGGAAGGGGAGACCAAAAGGCTTATTTGACTCACACGAACTCGATACTAAGACCAATTTTAATAGGTACTATATTTTTTTAGATTTTATGAGGAACGTCTTCTAAAAGTTTCTAAGTGTAAAGTTTATTGACAGAATCCAGAAGCACCCTTCCGAAAAATCAATTTTGCCATGAAACTATAAGAGTTAGGAGAAAAAGTGAATGTACACTTTTTGTCAATAACAAACTGTTCTATCGAAAAACAGCGTCATTTTTTATTTTCAATAGGGCCGTATTAATTTTTTTTATAATTTAATGAGTCTGAGTCCCCATAACTCCGCCACTGGTTGCTTGGGGGAGTTCTATTTCTATGGAAAAATGGTATCTTATAAGAAGATGTGTCATGCCAAATTTGGCAAAAATAGCCGTCTTCATTTAGAAGTTATTTAAAAAATTCGATTTTTTTTAAATCGTTAACGCCCTATATTTCGAAAATGAAGCGTCTCTGGAAAAAAATTAGTACTTGATTTTTTCTTATTTTTTTTTATGAGGAATATCTCCTTAAAGTTTGTCGACTTAATCCTGAAACACCCTGTATATTTTTTTTAACTTGCTTTACATTTACAATAATGTAAAAAATTCATTTAAAAAATCGTATTTTACGCCACATTTTTCTGTAGCTTCTTGTACACTGATTTTTAAATATGCATTTTTCACTCCCATCGACATTTTCACACTGAGATTTTTCTTCGACCGAAAGAAAGACTGAAAGACTACGGTAGAAGGGGCTGGTAAATAAAAAGCCTCTGTAAATTTTTTGAAATTTTTTTTAAGGAAAATGAATGACCACTCGGACTTTCTTAAGACGAAATTTTTGGGGGCCGGACGGGGCCCGTCCTCAAGTGCCGTAACAGGGCATTAGGAGGTCGAGCATACGTGGGAGCGCGCAGAACAAACAACTAAAAAAAGACAACATACATAATTAAATGGCAAATAGAAACGTCAATACAGCCATACAATCTGCATATCCTCTCTTTTCTTCCACACCAACCACGCCTAAATTTTATATCCCACTAATTCTGCGCAGCATTACATTTTTGTGTGTGCCCTGCAGATTAAAAAATCTATAATTTTTACTATTTACTACTTCTCCTCTAAAGAGATATAACCAGCGGGTTGCCATGGCGACGACAGATGAAGATCGCGGCGGCGGAGCAGCCAGTCGTACAGCGGAGTTCTGTTCGCGTAATTAACGTAAAAACGTAAAAAAAATAATAGAGGAACTATTCCGCTGTGCGTAGGTGATTACTACGCATTTAGACGCGGAATGAGAGGGTTGAGCGGGGATGGGGGGACGGGGGGCGGGGGTGAAGGGGTCTCCCAGTGTTAAAAAGTTCCCGATCGATATGAATATGCTTTAAAATGTGGATTTTATTTCAACAGGCTGCCGGGGAGTGGCGCGCCGTTTGCACCACTGGGGTGCGTTAGAGCGGCGTCGGCCTTTTTGCCGGATCCGGGGGTGATGCCGCGGATGTGCTTTCCGGGGTCTCTGGAATCTCGGTTTGCTCAGCAAATACGCAAATGAGCGCTACGGGGGGCACACCGCGCTCTGGTAACGCCTGGGAACACCAACACAGTCCAAAGCTGCTGCTCCTAGACCCGAAGAGATAACACCACAACCAAAAGACATCCGTAAAACATGTTCATGGCCATAATTTTTTTTTTGCTGCACTGTTCATCGATTTAACTGCGAGGTCTTCAAGGTCTTTTTTTGCTGGACATAGAAGTCTGTTCTTGAGAAATTCAGAAAAGTGGCTGTTCCTAGACCATAAATACAATGGGTCGCTGACCATAATAATCATTTTTGCTCGATTGTGGGTCAATTCGTTGAAAAGTCCCTTCATTGATTTAACTTCGAAGTCTTGGGTGGTTTTGGTTGACGTGTAAGTCCCTCCTCCCAATTCTTCCTAAACCAAACTTGTACAACGTATTGGTGAGCTTAGTAATCTTTTTCATTACTGGATTGTAGTTTAGAAAAGTTGCTGTTCCGAGACCAGAAAAGATAAGGCCACAATTAAAAATTATCTGTACAAAGGGTTGCTGATCACAATAGTTGAAAAGTCGCTTCATCGACCTACATGTCTGCCAAAACCTTGAAGACCTTGAATTGACTTCAAGGTCTTCAGGGTTTTGGTAGACATGTAGATCCCTTTTTGAAAAATTCATACAAAATAACTGTTGCTAGACCAGAAAAAATTACACTCGTTCTACCAGAGCCAATCTTCATTTGTACAACTTATTGGTGAACTTAATAATGTGTTTTAGCTGTATTGTAGGTCACTACATGAAAAAAAACGGGTGATATATCTAAACCTAAATTCATCTGTGTAACGTATTGGTTATTTTAATAACGTTTTTTTTGTTGGATTGTATGTATACTTAGGTCAATACCTGAAAAAGAAAGGTTTTTCGTCGATTTAACTTTGGTGTCTTCAGAATTATATTTTCGTGAAGACCTTTTCAATGTCAAAATGACTTCGATGAAACTTGTTTGTTGTTCAACACCTAACAAAATAATCTAAAATTTATGAATTTGGCGAACTTTGGATGCGTTATTTCTAAAATATCCTATCGTCTTTTTCGATATGAAGATCTTGCGAAGCCCAGAAAAGGTGATAATAAAACCAAAAATCATTTATACAACGTGTTGGTAATCATAGTAATGTTCTTTTACTGGATTGTAGATCAATACGTGAAAAAGAAACACGATTCATCGATTTTACTTCGAGATCTTCTGGGATTCATTGTTCTTGTATCATTTGGATGACATGTTGATCCATTCTCATGAAGTTCTACTAGATGGCTATTCCTAGAACCGAAGAAGATGATAGCAGAACCAAAAATCATTTGTACAAGGTATTGGTGTCCATAATTTGAAAAAAAAACACGCTTGTTCGATTTAACCTTGAGATCTTCAGGGACTACGGGTATTGCTGATATATCCTAAACTTTTGGACCATCTATGGGTCGATTTTTGAGGAGACCAGAAAAATAACTGTTCCTAGACCAGAAACTATGACACTCCTTCGCCCAGAACCAAAATTCATCCGCACAATGCGCTCCTTTGTTTTTTTTATTTGCTGGATTGTAGTCAATACTTGAAAAAGAGTGTGTTCGTGTATATTTGTACTATATTCGTCATGACATGTAATAGAATCGAGTAAACTTGACTAATGACTGCTTTTTTTTTCACATACTGATCTACAATCTAGCAACAGCACAACAAAAATCTAAGTAACATTTTCCTATAGTCTTTCGGGAGTCAGTTGAACATGTATAAAAACGCCTAGTAATAAAATTTAATGTGTTTCAACAAAATATCCCCCTTATATATCTCTTTCGCAATTGTAATATGAATAATTAATAGGTGCTCATAAAAAATTAAAATTACTTGAATCGCACCAAATTCCGCATTGCTGCACTGCACTGCTAGGCAAGTGAATTTATGGCCAGGTCGCCCAGTGCGGCTGTGTTTGTGCCGCGTTTGCCCGCGCGCTCATTCTTCAACTGGGCGACAGGACCTGTAGATGGGTATGGCTAAATAAATATGGGAACAAGTTTTTCAAATATTTCAATGCCGAGTTGCTGCGTCAGCGACCGAGCCTGGTACATACTGCCAACCTCTTGGTTCTTCAATTGAGATCGGAAAGACTGTACAAGACTGTTCTTCTTGAAAAAATTATTTAAAACTGTAAATTATGTCATAAGATAAGACAACTTTCGTAGAAACATCTTTATCATAGTTAAGTATAGAATTTTTGTAAAATATATTTTGTTCCTTTCAAATTAACCAAGAATGAATTATCCTTAATTTGTACCTTATTAGTAAGAAGCTGGTGTAGTGTACTGATTGCTGGGGTACATGCCTTGCATTTCAGGTACATGCCTTGCTCATATGTCTTTATGAAAACTTGCTGAAATACATCAGGTGCGGTTTCAAGGGTAAAAGAAAGCAGAATATTATAAAAATATAGTTAATAGTAACTTCGTAGAGTATGACGATGAAGGTAAGGAAATGATTTATCCCGAAGTTACTTACCATAGTTGGCTGATTCTAGTTGGGACATCCTGTATATCGAAAGAAGTCCTTTCTTACGTCACAATTTACGATACAAAAGTCGTTTAGAACCTAAATAAAAAAAATATTTTTTCGAAGTTTTCCGAAAGAAGCAGATACAGTTTTGTGTAGCGGAAATCAGTTCACAAATTCAAACCACCGCTAATACAGTCCCCTGTTCATTTTGCGATGTACCCACACGGACATATAGCACAATTTTACAGAATTCCAGTCCATCCAAAGCCTGAAACTCCCCTATCTCCCGCTTTATATTTCATATAACCGAATCCACCACTAGCATAATTCAAGTACATCTGGCCCCATTAAAATGTACATTTTCTAATCGATTTTAGATAAAAGTTCGCTATTTTATAAAAGAAGAGGGCCTCGCTGAAAAAGGGTGGAGAGTGGAAGGGATGGAGGCCCGCCAACTAGACCTTGTTTGCTAACAATTAGATTTTCGTGATGGGAATCTCCCGGGGATTACAAAGAGTAATTTTAAAAAGATATTCCGAGTTTTAACTGAGCCGGAGATAGGAAACGGGGGCCCTGATGAAATTGAAAGAGGATACTGCATTAAGGGATGTAATTCCGATACTAGAACTCGCCTAGAAACTTTATATATCCCTCGTCTACAAAGTAACTGTAAGTTTAAGCTTTAAAACGACCAGGAAAAACCTCTCGCTAAGCCATTGGATGTTACAGGTCCTGAAATTGCGGTACATCTTTACGAAACACGGTCGAGTTTTCGTTATTGATAAAAATTTACAATACCGAGGTTACAGCAAAGCAGTAATTTTCATAATCACATTACTAGAGTTAACCTCAAAGGTCACACATGGATTGGGCCACCTTAAAAGTCACACTAGTGCGAATTGGGATTTTTTTATGTTATGATTTTTAGCCCCTTGCAAATTAATGTTTATTTTGCACTCTTTTGTATGAAAATATTAATTTAAACAATATTATCCATAAATAACAATAACTAAATAATCAATTTTTAGTCTATTCGACAGGCAAAATAAGGTGAAAAGAATCGGACATTTTCATTTAAATTCACTTTATTTCTGCTATGATATAAATTCAGCCACACTTTTGCCTACACTAAAGTCACACTAGTGCGAATTCGCACCGATCGGACTTTTCAGACTTTGGTTTGGCCGACAATAATAGACTGAGACCAGCTGTGGTACGGCTTGACTGTTTGGGCTATAAAATAAATTATGGTGGTTGGGGAACCCTCGACAACTGCTACCTGAGAAATGTCCGTGGTGCGAAATCGCACTAGTGTGACCTTTGAGGGTTAAAAATTATAATTTTACCTTCTTTAACCTATTGGTTCCATGAAACATCCACCAGGTTGTAAAAAGAATTTTATAGTCAACAAATATCTTCAAGGGTTATTTGTGTATGTCCCTCTCTCATCCGTCAGTCATCTTTGTCTGATTTGTCGAGAATAAGGTTACTAAGTACTGCAAATTTTCTTTGCTTATATCATTCATGGGAGCTGAGTGATACGAAAAAAAAAATGTAAGAGTAAAAATAAATAATTTGGAATGATAAAAGCAAATTGCAAACTCCGCTTTCAATTATTATAGATTTTGATCCCAACTCTAGGAACCGGTATAATTAATCTTATCTCAACACATCTTAATAGATATCTATATAATGTTAGATTGTTTTTTTTATGTATTAAATAGATAAAAACTTAACCTGACTTAATCTAACTTCATCTATCTATGTAAAGTTATATTAGGTCAGATAAAATTTTTCTAAAACACATTACAATAAATATAAATTTCAATTAACCTAACCTAACTTTATGTAATATTTTACCTATGTATATGTAAAATTGGGTTAGGTCAACACTTGTTTTTTATAATGATATGCCATCCAATTTTACAATAATGTCTTACAGAATGAAATAAACACAACACTTAAATAATACAAAACATTTAAATTTTTATGTACCAAACACATTATTTTTCATAGGTCCGTTACCGTAGAAATAAATTTACGGTACTTAGTAACCTTATTTCAGAGGATGACAGGCAAACCAGTTGCCACCAGTAACAACGAAGTGACTTCACGAATTCAAATAATATAGATATTATACTAAATAAAACAATTTTTCCTTCAAATTTCTGAAAATATGGTTCTTAGGAATTTTTAGATCTCTAATCACGTGTGTTTTCAAAAAAGTATAATGTTAGAAGCAACTAGGATTCCAGTGATATATGAACTGTAGAGGATACAATTTTAAAAAGTTTTTTCTTCAAAGCTAGGTTCAACCATACAAAAATAACTTAATGTATGCTATAGTAAATAATACAGAAGTTAAATTATTTGGCAGTAAAAAGAGAAAAACGAGTATCAAAATTGTTGTAGTATTCAGTAAACATTTGAAAAAACTATGGTCATCAACCTAGGATTTCATTTGATAACAATTTTGGAAAAATGCTTGTGGGGTTCCGACAAAAATTTGGAAAAGAAGAATGTTACTGTTAATAAAAAATTAAAACAGACAACGATTATTTTGTTGAATTGCGAAAGATTTTCTATTGTCCAGTACAGGTATCTTTCTAATTTTAAGAGATACAGAAATGGTTAAATTAGCAAAAATGTACAGAACTTTATGCCGATCACTGATTTGTTTTTAAATTTAGAAAAGTCCGAATAGTTCCGAAGATATACGAAGAAAACCGATTTTGTTATTTCATTTTTTAGTCGTATTTCACTTGTTTTTCAAAATTTTAAGACAAAAATGTGTAGCCTGACATTAAATGATGTGAGGAATCGATTTTTGCTGTCAGTTTTAAGGTGTCTCTAAAAATAGGGGCTGAACAGTAGTTAATTTTTGTTTTTCTTATGGACGCCATATTTAAATTTTGCTTCATTAGAATAAATGGGATATTCTCTTTATAACTATGTATAATTGTTTTTTCATAGGTAAATAGCCAAGATATTGAATATAATTATAATTTTAATAAAAAAAGTCAAGTAGCCATGTGAAACATTCGAATTTTTTCTATAAATTAATAATAATAATAATGCATTTGTTATACCAACAGAAAACATTCTATTTACAGGACAAAATAAGTAGATAAATTGTAATATAAGCATACTGCTGTACAATAAATAAAGAAAACAAATAAATAAATAAAATAAAAAAATAAATAAACAAATGAATAAACAGCAAAACCTTTATCTAATATTGAAAATTATTGAAATAATCGGAGGCAATTCTTAATAAATCATTAAAATTACAATAAAATAAATCACACTGATCTGCTATTTGGTTATAATTATTAGCCATTAAATAAACGGGAGACTTTACAAGCACATTTGTTCTAGCATTTCGACATTAAAACAGTGAATCCTCACGAGTGCCAGGTCTCCGAACACGTATATTAAAAATATAGATTAAAGCTTGAGAATCAACCATGCCATGAAACAATTTAAATAAAAAAGATAAATTTGCAACCACCCTTCTAGTATTCAGCGATTGCATACTGAATCTTTGTAACAGTAATTGGTGGTTGTATCTTCTGTCAGGATAAAAATTGTGAAGACGAAAAGACAGGAATTTGAGAAAACGCCACTTTCCAAGTGGTTACTGTATATCTGATAACATGGGTGCCAAATAAGGCTACAATATTCGAGTTTCGAGCAGATTTAATACTTAAATTAATATGATCAGCAAAAGACAATCTGCTGTGAAACATTACACCAAGATTCTTAATGTTCTGAAAACGAGTTAAAGGTGACATACCTATATTATAATCAAATACGAGGGGCTGATTTTTAAGAGTAAACGTACACACTTTGCATTTTTCTGTGTTAACAGGTAAATAATTATCAATACACCATATATAAACATGATCCACAAGGTCTTGCAATAACAAACAATTAACCGCAGATGATATATTCAAGAACAATTTCAAGTCGTCGGCAAACATAAGACGGTTTGACTTTAATGTTAGAGATAAGTCATTTACAAATAATATAAAAAGGAGTGGCCCCAAGTTAGAGCCTTGAGGTACTCCCGATGCCGCATTAAAAGTATTCGACTTGAAACCATTATAAGAGACATACATCTTTCGATGATATAGGTAAGAATTGAAAAGGCGGAGTAAGCTATCACTGAAACCTTACCGTTCCAATTTACGTAGCAATATACTATGATTAACCTTGTTAAAGGGCTCTGAGAAGTCTGTGTAAATGACATCAACTTTCCCTTACTGGGTAAACTCGGCCAGATTAGGTAAATTTGAATGATTCTGGACATACTCTTGTAAGTTTCCTCCTATCAGGAAATTCGCCAGTTGATAAAGCAATATTGAATAATGTAAGAAGCGGAGTGCATAGAATTAATTTAGTACTTCTCGTTTTTACTAGTTTTTAACACAGCAACCTTACATAACAATAACAAGGGCAACGAACAAAACAACATAGATACCAAAACAAAATTAAATGGTAACATAAGACAATATGAATTAGCTTAAAATATATCTTTAAAGAAAAAGTTTAGTATTTTCAAATAGCGATAGGATAATAGAAAAAAAATTCAAAGAATTACTAGAAATTATACTGTTTTTTTTTTTCTTTTGGAAAAATATGTTTTGTACCTTACAATTATGATAGTTATTTTCTCAAAATGGAGAAATACAATAATATAATCTCTAATATAGCAATTTTTTACGCGCGCTTTTGGTCCCAATCATCATTTCCTAACGGTCGTGGTGCAAACGGCGTTCCCCCGGATGCTGGATGAGTGCCCCCCCTCCCGCGGCGCAGCCGGGTACTTCCGCCCCGGGACTTCCCGCAGTTTACATTTACCCCCGACCCTTCCTGCGCTCTCCCCACCCTCCCGCCGCGCTCCCCCCCACTCCTACACACAATTTTTGCTAGGGATCTCATTGTACATATTTTCGCATCTCTATTTTGCGTTTTTAGCTTTCTCTCTCGATTTTATTCCCTTTTCCCTGTAGTATTTAGCGGTGGTGGTGGGGGGTAGCGGGGACCCGGCAGCCCTTGTTTGCTTGATATATGCTTTACTTTTTAGATTTATGTGTTTATAATATTAGAGATGGCCTCGTTTTAATATTTCTGGGTAAAACACGTGGATGATTTTTGGGATGGATTTTTTTATGTTCGCTGCAGAGATATACTGCGGCGGGAGGGGGGGTGGGGGCGCGGGTGGGCGCCGGCCGGGGGGGTAGGGAGAAAAGTATGCTTTGTGTGCGCCCGCTTTGTGTGTGGAATAAAAATGGAAATGACAGTTCTAATGAATTACGATTTAGAATAAAATCGGCGTCTCGATATTAAATTGAAATGTTGGGGTTCGCGAGCAGTATTGTGGGCAAGCTGTAGGTACGAGGTTTTGAGTTCGGCTGACGAAAATTAAAAAACATAAATCCGTCAGTATTTGACAATGAAATAGTTTTAAACTCGAAACGACGCGGAACTGTAGGCGGATGAATTGGACTTGATATTTCTCAGCAATTTTTAACGATGTTTTCAAAGAAAAACAATTGACTGTCCCATATTAAAAGAGGGAATATACATCAAACTTTTATAAAAATTGACATTTTGAACGAGTGTTAAAAGCTTTGGACGTGACAATGTTTTTCAATCTATATACATTAGTGTGGTCCAAAAAAAACGAATATTTTTTTTTGTGTCTCTTGTGAAAATATGTTAGTTTATCATGTTTTAAGAGTCCCCTCAATAAATCGTATCAAAAAATTTTTTCTAGAGGTCGCTCAAGATTTTTAAAAATTTCCAAAATCGTCAAAAATTAATTTTTTTAAATTTTTTTCTCGTTATTTTATTATTTTCTAGGTTGAAAAAAATCTCGATTCTGAAAATTCCAAATCGATATCTTAATTTCTGAAGGTCACTCATAATTATTTTAACTTTCAAAGTAGTGTACCTATGTTTTCGAGTGACCTCTAAAAATAAATATCAACCAACTAATAATTTTTTTTATTGAATTTGATGAACAGAAGGATAGAAATAAATCACGAGACACTTAAATTTAAAAAAATTTAAAAATTACAAATATGTGATACTCACAGTGCGGTAGTAAATTTTGCCTCGAGGAATTTTTTAAGTATCTCGTGATTAATTTGTATTCTTTTATTCATCAAATTCAATAAAAAAATTTATTAGTTCGTTGATATTTATTTTTGAGGCCGCCAGAAAACATTTTAGGTACACTACTTTGAAAGTTAAAATAATTATGAGTGACCTTTATAAATTAATTAATTAATATAAATCGATTTAAAATGTTCAGAATCGAGATTTTTTTCAACCTAGAAAATGATTTTAAAATCCAATTTTCGACGATTTTGGAAATTTTTAAAAATGTTGAGCGACCTCTAAAAAAATTTTTTTGAGCTGATCTTTTGAGGGGGCTCTTAAAACATGATAAACTAACATATTTTCACAAGAAACACGAAAAAAAAATATTCTATTTTTTTGGGCCACCCTAATATACACATATACGGGGTGTCCCGTTCATGTGACTTTTCTCAAAGTAGGCTTATGTCAAAACTTATTGATGGATGTCTCATATACAACGCATACATTCTCAGTAATATTTTAAACTCAAATTAAAGTCACTTATTTTCTTCACCGTAATATTGTAAGGGTTCAATTAAAAGCCTTTTTTCTCGAAAACCATCCACATTAGGAAGTTCTAACGAGACCACATTATTTTTTGAAAAAATTATTATTATTATAATTAAAATTGTACATTAGAAATTGGTGCCCGAATGGTAAAAAGCCTAACCTTAAGAAAATATTAGAACATAAAATGTAATAGGAACGTAGCATAACTAGCGCCCTCTATGAAATATTCAAAAAATAATTAGACCAGCATATTTGGCGTTTTTAAAAACCCCGGAATACCAAATTTCATAAAAATATTTCGCACCGTTTTGAAATTTTTGTAAAAATTCTATTTAAAAAATTATATTTTGTCTCTCTGTATCTCGAAAGCAAGAGGAGATAGACATATAGTTCATAAGACAAAAAATTCTTATTTTTTGTCGTACTATCACCCCCTGTATTTACGGGAGGTCGTTCTGAAACACCCTGTATAAAAATGGGCCCAAAAATCAATAATTTTCGAGATATTAAAGTTAAATTTAAAAATAAATCATTCATATCTTGAAATATATGAAATTTGGGCTAACGAGTTCTAATTTATTTAAATAAATTAAATATGTACCTAATGTTAGAGTAAAAAATTTCTATGAAGAAAATTGAATTAATTTTTTTTTTGTACGTATTTAGAAAAATGATGTATAATTTTTGTAAAAATTGAGGAAATACTTAAAAAATCACTTATTATACGGTAAAATGCGAAATATTATAGCGAAATACGAGTATTGAAAAAAAAAACATGTTCTATTGTTAGCATTCGTAGTTTTTTACTCTATTTTAATTAATTTATTAATTTAATTAATTTATTTATTTTTGTTAATTTTATTTACCGATAAGTTTTTGCAAATTACACGAAATTTACGAAAAAAAATCAATGATACCTAAAAAGCTTCGTGCTTAATGTGAAGCAGCAAGTGTAGGTAAATTATTTGGGTATAACTATATTACAATTATGAATTTAAGAAAAAAAACTGTACTTGACAATCTAACCCCCTTTAATAGGCTCTTAGTGCATATTATCAACCTTAATTTTTAGTTACTACTATTATTTTTTTGAAATTACATATTTTTACAAAGATATTCTTTTGATAAAAATGTATACAGTAGGCGTCTAAAGTATGGAATAAATTCAGTAAAAACGAAACAAATTTTTTTTTGGGAAAAATCCTCGAACAGGTCGATTTTTAATTTAAAAAATACATATTTTAGCATAAAAGGCGATTTTCAACCGTCATTTGTTTTCGAGTAATGACGTCTCGACATTTTTTTTAAATAGCAACCCCCTATTTTTGTTCTTGATTCTGAAAGATCGTTTCATTGTCGATCCGACAGTATTAAAATGTTGCCATCTTACATAGGAAAGTTTTCGAGGAAATGACGATTGAATGTTAGAAAACGTAAATTTTATTCATTAAAAAAATAACAATTCCTATGTCAAGCAAATACAATTCATTAAGTTTTCTACCTAAATTAAGTGTTCGAATTGCCACCCACCGACTTTTTGACAATACGTAAGTCTGTGTAGAAATTTTTCTTGCACATTATGAATTATTTCTGGGGTAACTCTTGTGTATTTCATCTATAATACAATGTTGGAGTTCTTCTAAATTATATGGTCTATTAACGTACACTTTGGACTTTAAGTAGCCCCATAAGAAATAGTCCAGGGGTGTAAGATCTGGGGATCTCGCGGGCCATTCTATCGGTCGTCGTTTGCCGATCCACCTCCTAGGAAAACAATTGTCCAGAAAATCTCGAACAGGGCGCGCATAGTGCGGAGGTGCACTGTCTTGCTGAAACCATATGGTGTCTCAGGAATATCAAGGTGATTATCGTTAGGAAAAATTACTGCAAGCGTGGAACAAGGTCATTTTGTGAAAACTCTAAATATCTTTCTCCTGTAAGGGTTCCTTCAAAGAAGAAAGGCCCTACTATTCTGTTGTCAACTATTCCAGCCCACACATTTAATTTCTGTGGGTGTTGGGTATGTGTCTCTGCCATCCAATGAGGATTTTCCCGACTCCAATACCTGCAAGTTTGACGGTTCACTGTATCATTGAGACAAAACGTATGAAAAAAAGTATTTGCCGGGGTAAATCTATATTTACTTGACATAAATCCATCATTATTTCACAAAAGTGTAAGCGGCGGTCGGGATAGTCTTCATTGAGTTCCTGCACAAGTTGAATTTTGTAGGGATGTTATTTTTCCTTCCTGAGGATACGTAGCACTGTGGTCTGACTAATTTCATTGTTTAATGCAACCAATCGTGAAGTATTATGAGAATTATCTACCATACTTATCAAAATGTTCTGTTTGTGATCTTCACTAACGCTTGGACCTCCAGGTTTTGATTGCCAGTTTCTCTAAATTTAGATTCTATCTTACTGACTGTTGATTGGCTGATACGGCGATCTGGATGTTTTTCATTAAATAAATCGCAAACTTCCGGCTGCGTTCTAGTCTTATCCCCGCATCCGATAAGAATTAAAATTTCAGTTATTTGTGTGACAGTTAAATGTGCCATAATACTTTAAATTCAAAATAATTTTTATATCGCTTAAAATACTTAGAAAGTCGGTATGACAGTGACACTTTGTAAAGATTTACATCCATAAAAAACTTCAGGCGTTTCGAAAAACTAAATTTGATAACTTTTTTGCTTTATTTTAATTGATTTGGGTATTCTAACATTCAATCGTCATTTACTCGAAAACTTTCCTATGTAATAGGCAACATTTTAGTACTGTCGGATCGACAATGAAACGATCTTTCAGAATCAAGAAAAAAATAGGACGTAGCTATTTAAAAAATGTCGATGACGTCGTTACTCAAAAACAAATGACGGTTGAGAATCGCCTTTTATGCTAAAATATGTATTTTTTAAATTAAAAATCGACCTGTTCAAGGATTTTTCCCAAAAAACTTCCTTCTCTACAAAAGCTACGGTGATTCCGGTGTCAATCCACTCAATCATACAGAACTTATTTTTGGAAGTGATCATCAGCCATGTTTTTTTTTTCAGAAACGCACGTTTTCCATACCTCGCCGATAGTATTTGTGTCACATCCGGCAAATAATCGTTTCGAAATTTTCATAATAGGTGTGTTTGCTGCCGAGCTATTTTATTTGCATACGATTTATCATAATAAACAATGGCTGCTGGCTAATAAAAGAGAGAAAGGCTAATTTCGATGCCGAGCGCGAGTGCAACAAATTACGTTATTATATTGTAATTTTGTTTTTCTATGCTGATGTCCCAGAAACGATTAAATTTAGGCGCAGTTGGCCGACCCCTGACGTAAGAAGTGTGGTGCATTTTTAGTGCATCGGTGTTAATTGGGTTAACTGCACCTCAAAAAAACAAAAAAAAAAACGAAAGAAAGAAAATTCTGTTGACTCCATCCGAGACTGTTACAATCTGCAGTAAGAGTTGTCAGAAGAATAACTAATTGCCATCAAATCTAAGTATAATGCTACGTGCTTTACAAAGAAATTTCCGTTCAGTTTGACACAAAAGTGACATTTGTCCATCATATATAAAACAGAAATTTGTGATTTATTATGAAAAACTCAAGATGTTCTAAGGATGTTTCAACTCTTGATTTACTTTTAAATTCACGGGTCAGGGCAAAATTAAAATATGCCAGTAAAATTATACCTAAAGTTAAATAATACAGAATATTAATTTAATCAGCTTTCCTAAAATAATTGTACAATGAAAAACTAACAGTACAGCGACGTCAATAAAAATTAAAAATACATACAGGGTCGCTGATATTTATGGAAACGGTCGATTATCTCCTAAAGTAAGAGAGCTATCGAAAAATAATAAGACACGTTTGGAGTTTTATTTTTATCTATTACAATATAGAAAAATTAGGTGTACAAGATCAGTCAAAATGTCTTGACGAAACAGTTACTTTTCCTTTAAGAATAAACAAAATTCATATAGCACGTTAAGTACTTAAACTTAACCGTTTTCGAGAAATGGAACTTTGAAAATCATCAACCTGATTGGTTGAGCCAAATAAGTCATGTAAATTCACACTTTTATTCGTATATTTACATCAAATATAGTAAAAACATATAAAGAATTAGGAATAATACATTTTTAAATGTAAAAGTACATCGTACAAGGTAAGAATACATCTCAAAAAGAAAACATTCGTTTAAAATTCAGGTCGATTAGTACTTTTAGTTGCGGTTTTTTTGACATAAGATAATTGTATGCAGGGTGTCTCAAAAAGAACATATGCAGTCATTATTGATATTTTTTAATGGAAAACCCTGTATATTTGCCATTTTTTAATTGTACCGTAAATTCTTAACACTTTTTGTATAACATGCCATATCTCTAAAATCAGCGGTTTTCGTAATAATGACCTTTGAAATGTGATAAATGGAAAAAAATAATGTCAATCATAAAACATTATTTAAATAGCAATTGCTTTATAATAAATGTTCAATGTTTTGTCCGTTTACATCAATATATTTTTATAGTCGAAGGATTGTTCCCGTTGAACGTTTTCAATAAGAATAAGTCCTATTTTCTGGCGTATTCTCTGTTTCAGGTCATCAAGATTATTTGGTCTATTCACATAAACTTTAGATTTCAAACAACTCCATTAGAAGAAATCTAAAAGGGTTAAATCTGGTGACCTTGGTGGCCACTCAATAGAACCTCTGCGTCCCATCTATTTATTAGGGAAAGTTAAGTAAAAAAATTGTCGAACAGCGATTGCAAAATGAAGAGGTGCCCCATCGTGTTGAAACCATATGTCATTATGAGGAATATCTGGATCATGTAGATTAGTAAACACAACAGCTAAAGCGGGGATGAGTTCAAACTGAAGAAAGTCTAAGTAGTGTTCTCCATTTAAATTTTCTTAAGAAAATAAGGTCCAAGAATTCGGTTTTCGACAATACCTGCCCAAACATTTATTTTTTGACGATGCTGTGTGTGACAGACTTGTGTCCAACAAGGATTTTCAGTTGGCCAGTACCTACAGTTTTGTCTGTTTAGTGTCCACTTAAAACAAAAGTAGCCTCATCAGAAAAAATAATATTTCGGGTGAAGTCAAAGTTTTGATTATTCATCTCAATTATCTGCTCACAAAACTGCGTTCTTCGGTCAAAATCTTGAAAATTGAAGCTTATAAGGATAATATTTATTTTTTCGGAGTATTTGTGACACAGATCCCGATAACAAATTATAATTTCTGAAGATTGTCCTAACAGTTACATGGGCATTATTTGCAGTTTCTAGTAAAACGTCTAGTTTAGAATCTTCTGATATTTCTGCTGGTCTTCCTTTAGGTAAATCTCTAAACGCCCGTGATAGTTTGGTTTTTATTGTCACAAATAGTCTAGGGGTCAAGGAATGAAAACGATTAATACGAAGAAAATCGTTTTGTTTAAGATAAAATTTGGCATACCAGGTTGTTTGTGTTGGCTTTTAAAAAATCGTTCAAGATTGTTCAATTTAATCATTTTATTCAATTTCTTGTGTGTAGAATTTACTGTACAATTCAAAAATAGGGTGTTCCATTGAAAAAATCAACTGCATATGTTTTTCTTGAGTCACTCTGTGTACAATTTCCTTATATCAAAAAATCTGCAACAAAAAATAGTAATCGACGTTTCCGAGCGTTTTTCCATAAAATAATTACCTGAATCATGAACGCACTTATACAGTCAAACGTTTAATTCTACACAATGTTGTCACGTATGTTCAATTCATTTACATTTTTGTGTAAAAAAACGAAATATGTAAAATTTGTATCAATGTATGTATTAATAATTTGAAAATAATAATTCAAGGAAAATAAGTCGAATATGTTAGTTTTAAGCTTTACTTGTCTACTTTAATTATAGTCCAGTCAATGACCATTTTCCCGTATAATTTTGCCAACCACCACCGATTTTCATAAAAATTTGGATTTAGGTTCTATTTACCCTCTACTTCAAAGTTGACCTTGTACCGGGGGTTGCTTTTACCCTGGGGGTGAATGCCACACCTTCTCGGGGATGAAAAATGTTTCATTGAAAATAACTCCGGGAATGGATGTATTGACTAATTCTAAGCAACTTTTTTTCTATAAAGTTTTTTTCTGAAAGACAATACTTTTGGACTTATTCGCGAGTGAAAGTGTAAATTTTTTACCAAGAAAAACAACTTTTTCAGACGTTTTTTCGCGGAATAACACAAAAAGTAAGTATTTTATCAAATAATCATTCTTATAAAAAATGTAGCTTTTATAAAAATAAAAAGAATGGTGTATTTGTGGTGTCTGTAGACTCAATACAAGCGGAGTAATAGCTTGTTGAAAGTTAGTTCATATTCGTCAAACGCCAAAATTGAAAGTTTGAATGTGAAATAACCAAAAACCAATGCATTTTTCAGGGAATACTCATGGAACTTTTTTAAAGTGCTTGAAAAATCCTTTATTTTTAATTGTTATAAAAGTCCCTAGCATCAAAGTATAAGCGAGTTAAGACGAAAATAAAGTTGGTCCGTATTTTTTTCGGCGACAAAAAACGTGTAAATCACCCCCTAATTACCACCCCTATTGAAAATAATCGTTACCACTTTACAATTTACTTTATTTATGTACTTGTAATATGCTCTAGAAGTTTGACCGGTTTAAAGTGCTTAGTTTTGAAAAAAGTTGAGCTTGAAGTGAAAAGAGAATTTTGTATTTTTGTAAATTTAGTTTTTTTTTTCTGTAGGATAAAAATTAAATAAGATATGTCCGTTTAAAGTTTGGATATGTTCGTAAATAGCAACTTGTTCAAGCCCTAGCAGCTCAAACCCTTACAAAAATAAGGGCTGAAAGAAAATTTTACTTATTTGATCTTATAGCCCTTGAAAAAACCTACAAAATGGTTTTTGAAGGTCTTGACAGCACAAAAACTAAGCGAGTTGTGGGTAAAAAACCAATCACATATTTTTGCAGAAATATATCAGAACACGTATATTGAAGCATTGATAAGTATACATTATAGATAGCTATATTTTAGGAATATAAATAGGAATTTTAGGAATAGAAAAAAAAGGAAGACGAGAGTGAAGAGGATTTTTGATTATTTATATGTTATTTGCAATAAAAAAAATTTTTGTTATAAAAATAAGAAAATTAAAATCCATATAAAAATAATATTCTTATTTTCCCTATTTTTGATTGCAAATTTTAATCAGCAGGTTTTTTTTAAGGTTTGAAAATAAATAAATACATTATATTTTAAATAATAAAAAGATTGTATTATATTTTGAACTAAAAAAAAATTTTTAACTGTAATTGTTCAATTATTTTTGCAAGAGTGGTTTTTATAAGGGTTGAAACTTATAAATAAATAATAAAAAATTAAAACAGTAAAGAAATCTATATTTAATATCAATATATGATTAAATTATTCCAAGTTGCTGAATAATATTTTTCAGCATTATTTTTTAATGATTAATGTCATAGGGGGTAGTTTTTAGGGATTGACAATGTTTAGTTCACCATACTTAGTTATTTAAAGATGATTTCAACCTATTACACGCTCGAATCTACAATTCTATAATTATTTTCGAATAGGGGTAGTTTTCAACCCTAAAAATTAAAAAGCAACCCCCGGGTCAACTTTGAAGTAAAAAAAAGAAATTTTCGTGCAAATCGGTGCTGTTTAGGAAAATTATACAGTAACGCCGTATTTTACCTGCAACGACTGGACTATTAAAATTAGGTTGATTTAATTTAAAGGACTTACCTTTCTTGTACAAACTCTTATCTGCAGGAACAGAGTGTCCAGATTTCGGTTCGATTTTGACTTACCTGGAATATAGAAAATTCATTTTTTTTAGAAACTTTAAAAAGGTTGTAGCTTGGAAGGGATACTTTTTAGGATACGTGTTCAGATGATGAAAAAAAATCACAATTTTACCATTTAATTGGTTACAGTCAGTCCTAGGACACCCTGTACGTATAAATAGCTATTATTTGGCCAGGCCTGCCCGGTGCATATTAACAGCAACTTTTTGGAAGGCGCTTTATAAACATACATGTATATGCAAACTTACACATCGCGGTGCATTGTACCCGCAGCGGCGATAAAAATAAATTTAAAAATAGCGAACGCCGCCCGAAGTGCATATAACATATTTTCCAAACGTATTTAGCATTTTAAATTTAGTTTGGCAAACATTTTGCTCATAGAGCGGGCGCAGCTATAAAAACTTGCTGCAGCGCGAGGACGGCGAGAATGCGTTTTTTTTATAAACTGTTTAAAATAAGAACACTAACGGTTTTATTTTCGCGTCAGCTATTTGGACGTTAACCCATTTTTATATTTAACCGGGATATGAGTAATTGCGGTGCATCGGATTCGGATTGTTTGGATTTTTTTTGGAGATGGTCAGCCTGGGCACAGTCGAACAGGCCAGGCCCGTTGACCGGCGACACGTCAACGAGCCCCTTTCGAAGAGTGTCTTTCAGAAAAATTGTGAGGAGAAAAATATGGAAAATTATGAAAAACAGAACTATTTTTACAAATACATAAAGATATAGGTCGAAATTTGGTTAAGCTCAAGTTAAAATATACTTTTTCTCCAACAGCCACAATACTATGACATTTTTTGACTGTCAGAAGTCTCTAAAGTTGACATTTTCCTTACTGAGAAAAAAAATGGTATCTTAGAAACAGAAGTATTCACTTTTAATCCTAGGAGCTAAAGTTGACACTTTTAATCCTTAGATTAAAAGTGTTAATCAAATTTTAATTTACAAAAGTTCATTCAACAATATTTACGATAATTTTTGTTTATCCACATTGATATTAAATACACAGTTTGAACAAGTATTAAAATTAAATAAACCATTGAAACTGCTACTACCCTAATTCTTGGAGCAATTCCCAAAGCAGTCGAACAATACTATTAATGGTATTTGTTATTAAAGAAAAAAAATTAAATTTCACAAAAAATGGAAAGCTTGTAGCAATGAATTTGATTATAGATTGTTCTGTACCTTAAGGCATAGGTCAAAGTAATTTATACGTACAGATTATTCTAATTATATATAATCTTTAGAAGATACAATACCTAAAAACACTAAAAACTTTTGGCAGTATGCTTCTTCTCAAAAAGGTCGTGGTTCTTTTCCGAATTCTATTAAACATGACGATAATTTTATTTTTAATGGTGTAGACATTTGTACGGACATATGAAAGCAAGCATTTGTGATTCCTATTTACAAAAAAGGTGATAAAAAAGAGGTTTCCAACTATCGACCAATTACTAAATTAAATATTAGCAAAATTTTTTAACGTGTATATTATAAGAAGGTATATCGAGTTTACTCAAATGCACAGATGTAATTGAAATTTATATAGCGTATTACCCAGTGCTCCCTCTGTGCGTCATATTTTTTTGAATTTTTTTTTGAATCTAGATTTTGACATATTGTTGTTGAAAGTTGTTCATTTTAACATAGGTTTATTTGGCGAAGATGGACGGTGCGGCTTTTTTTTGCCCATAACTGAGAAAAAAATGTAGAAATTATTAACAGTATTATCTTATTTTTGATGTAAAACTAATGTAAGTTTTGAACATAGTACAGCTGTATTAATTAGAAACAGAAACGAATAACAGCATTTCTGTCTGACTTAATAAAAACGAAATTGATTTCAAACATATACATTTTTCCTAAATCCCATGCACATTGTTATCAACAATAAATTATCCACAACAGATGATTTTTTGTAATGTTTTTAAAAAACTAGATTAATATATTTATTGGAATAAAAAATACAGTTGATAAATACTTTTATATTTAATGGTTTATAAAAACATCGTAATTCGTACCCAACAATATTTAGGGTTACATAAAGTTTTCTTTACTTGATTAATATAATTAGTAATACTTGAGATAAAAGCATTTGTACGGAATAACAAAGAAACATAAATATTTCTCAGCAAACTTTATATTTAAAAAATTAGTTATAGTTGCAAAACTTTTGTAACATTACTAAAATAGAGATTAAAAACACGAAACACGAACAGTGAGTAATAATGCAACTTCTATCACAGAAACTTCAAAATTGCATCCAACATTTTCTTTGACTTGAACGAGAGATGGGCGCGAGTGTCATTTCATTTCTTTAGAACTAAATTAACATAATTCTCGTTGTTTTACCAGTTCACATGATTTACGGATTTTAAATAAAGGATACAAATCTTCGCGAGGAGTAGTAATTATATTGTACATAGTTTACACACAATACATTTTTGAACGCGTACGCATCTTTATCCGAATTTGACGCGCAATATCTCCGATGTCCGAGGTCTGTAGGTTTGCAGTGTGTACAATTGCTAGTCAATTGTTAGCGCTGTTGCCACATCTTCATAGTCTTTATGCGTTCATTAAATATAATTTAAATCTACTTAAATATGATATTTTTATGTTGTTAATTAGTCAATATGTATGCTATGTGCATATGAGTAGATTTCTTTGCTATATAGATAATGTTTATTACAAATAATTTCAATAGAATTTATTTTTTTCCAATTGGCAGCGGGTTTTAGTCCCATAAGAAAAGCATAGGACCCTCCCTGCGCTTCTCACTTCCCTCGGACCCCGATATACCTCCTTAAATCGTCTATAACTATTGAGCAACATGGATGTTTTCCACATAGACCTATTGAATCTAATTTAGCAATATACTCTCAATATATTACAAGTGCTATGGATAGCCAGACTGAGGTGGATGCCGTGTACACCGATTTCAGCAAAGCATTCGACAACATTTATCATAATATTACTTATATCTAAATTGTCTGCAATTGGCTTACCTCTTATGTTTTCAACAGGTCGCAATTCGTAACTATTAATGGTTACAAATCTCACCCCTACGTTGCAATGTCAGGTGTTACTCAGGGACCACATTTGATACCATTACTATTGTTAATCTATATCAACGATATCCGTCACTGTTTAAAATTTCGTAAATTTTTACTCTACGCAGACGATTTGAAAATTTACTCACAAATAAATAATTCCGATAATTGTATTGGCTACCAGAAAGATTTCTTTGAATATTGTAAATTGAACAAGCTTCAATTAAATTTAAGTAAATGTTTCCATATTTGTTTTACCCGCAACCAAAATATATACTCTATTATAAGTAATTATAACTTTAATAAGAATATTTTAAATCAAGTTGAAGAAATACAAGACCTTGGGGTTGTCTTTGACAGAAAAATTAGTTTTTCTTCACATATTGATTATATAACTTTAAAAAGCAACAAAGTGCCTGGATTCATTTTCAGAGTTTGCACAAATTTTAAGACGATTTTTGCTAATAAATCTGTATATTTTGCATATGTGCGCAGCATCTATTGTATGGAGTCCTCAATATTCCATATATAAGTCTGAACCAGGCCATACATGATAGATTTATTAGATATTTACACTACAAGGAGAGTGGTGTGTATTCTTTTCATTATAGCTCGATGTTACGAAACCTTACCATATTATTTCATTGGAGAATCGAAGAATTATTGCCGAAGCAGTATTTTCGTATAAACTTCTTAATGATTTTATCCATTCTCCAGATCTATCAGCCTTGATCTCTTTATATGTGCCACAACAGGACTTTAGAGTAAATGACACTTTTTATCGAACTAATTCTGGTCAAACCTCTCCTATAAAGAGAACATGTAGACATTTTAACTTGTACTATAGTACTCTAGATATCTTTCAATCTTTAAATTGTAAATTAACATATACCTTAAATTGTAGGTAATTTAATTGTCTACAACAGAAAATAACTAATATTCCGATAGGTCGTCTAGGTTTCCGTGGGCAGTAAAAAACTGAAGAAACAAGTAAAGTTACATATTTGCAATTTGCCAGTTTAGTGTCGCTTCTTTCGTAGCGAAACTAGACCAAGCCGTCCGTTGTTGACGCTGTGTCCGGAGTGACAGAAGCATCATTAACGTCAAATTTGACGTGTTCCCAGCCCAGCGCAAAGAAAAAGCGTATTTGCCAACCCTAGTTAAGTCCGGCCATCAGGTTGAAAGTCGATCCTCATTGTCATTTAAATGTGTAGTTGTTCCTAACCCTTTTTAGCGCTTCGGAATTTAAAAACACAGGCCATTCTGATGCAAATCCGAGAAATGTTTTAATATGTAGGACGAACAGCGCGTTGGGAAGTCTGAAATAGATACACATTTTTCGTTTTTCGATAAAAACAACTTCCTAAATATCCGTAAATTTTGTCGCTCTTAATCGTGCAATATGTACAGGGTAGCCCATCGAAAACATACCGCAAGACATTACAGGGTAGTAATGAACTTTTCGGCAAAATCCAAAAACAGGTAAAGTTTGCTTCTGAGGGGGACAACTTTTGGCGCAAAAAGCATAGCAAAATCTTCAACCCCCTAAGTGGGGGTGCCATCCCCCAAATTTTTTTAAATGGGAATGGGGGTCAAGTGGGGGGTCATTAGAAAGGGCTTTTAATTCTCTATACATCGATTCTTACTTTTTGAAAATCGATCCATTATTTTAGAAAATATGCAGCTTTGAAAATACGAACAATATTTTTGACGAGAAATGCGAAAATCGATTTAATTTTACTTCAAAACTTACGGTATTAGCTTGGTAAATTCCTTCAAAAGAATTCGCTGTTTTTTTTTCTGATTTGCGAATTCTTTAGCCTGATTTTGGTGAGCAAAAAATTGTCCGCTTTTTGTTTCGTATTTAGATAGGCCACAAGAAGTTGCTAGATAACTGTCTTGTGACTTGTAGTTGAAGAGTACCAATACTGCCGAGTCTTTTAAATTGATTAATTATGGTGTACTCAATTCCAGAAAGAGTAGAAATTATTGAGCTTTTTTTCAAAAACAATGAATGCGGAAATCGGGTCGCCGAACTGTTCAACCAACGGCATCCTGAGAAACATGCGTCTGGAAAAATTGTTCGCGAATTGGTGGCCAAATTTCGCGAAACTGGCTCCGTTCATAACAAAAAGAGGCAGGTTGAAAATCCGGTACTAAATGAACCTACGGAAATAGCGGTATTGGGGCAAGTGGCAATGGATAGTACGCTGAGTACAATGCAATTGGCTACTGCGACAGGAGTGAGTCGTACAAGTGTCCAACGAATATTAAAAAAATACAAATTCCATCCTTATAAGATTCGGCTAGTGCAAGAGCTAAATGAAGACGATTTTGATCGTCGTTTGCAATTTTGCGAAATAATGACTGAACGAGCGATAAACGATAATTTCCTCTTTAATGTGTGTTTTTCGGACGAGTGTACGTTCTTCTTGAATGGTTTAGTGAATCGCCATAATTGTCGTTACTGGGCTGATACCAATCCAAGGATTTTCCATGAGACACACTCCCAACACCCCCAGAAGTTGAATGTATGGGCAGGTATTTTTGGAAATTCCATTGTAGGTCCTTTTTTCCTTCCTGGAAATTTGACAGGCGATATGTACTTGGATTTACTACAAAATGTCATCGACCCAGCTCTAACAAATATCATAGAGGACGACCCTGCTTACAATGAACACGAACTGATTTTCCAGCAAGACGGAGCTCCTCCACATTACTCGCTCAATGTGCGCAATTACCTAAATGAGACGTTTCCAGGACGCTGGATAGGACGAAGAGGTGCAATTGAGTGGCCCCCTCGGTCACCCGACTTAAATCCTTTAGATTTCTTTCTCTGGGGGCACATTAAAAGCAAAGTTTACAGCACTCCACCTGATACCTTGGAAGATCTGCGAGGACGAATCATTAATGTATGTCGCGAAGTAACACCGCAAGTGCTCCAGAATGTTCGACAACGGTTTGAAGACAACCTGTATCATTGTATGCAAGTTGGCGGACAACATTTTCAGCATTTACTTGACTAATACCGTAAGTTTTGAAGTAAAATTAAATCGATTTTCGCATTTCTCGTCAAAAATATTGTTCGTATTTTCAAAGCTGCATATTTTCTAAAATAATGGATTGATTTTCAAAAAGTAAGAATAGATGTATAGAGAATTAAAAGCTCTTTCTAATGACCCCCCACTTGACTCCCATTCCCATTTAAAAAAAAATAGGGGATGGCACCCCCACTTATGGGGTTGAAGATTTTGCTATGCTTTTTGCGCCAAAAGTTGTCCCCCTCAGAAGCAAACTTTACCTGTTTTTGGATTTTGCCGAAAAGTTCATTACTACCCTGTAATGCCTTGCGGTACGTTTTCGATGGGCTACCCTGTATATGGTATTCGGGAAAATTATGGGATCAATGTGTACCATTAAGAACTAGAACGTAGAATTTGTTTGGGTGGCATGATTTCAAATAAAAATTTGAATATGTGGTTGAGCTTTTGAGGTGATGGAATAAATTATTTTAATCAAAAAATTTTTTTTCTTATTTCTACTAAAAAATTACCTGGTAAATAGGTTTTTGAGCTGTAAATTCGGATTCGGCATAAAAAACACACAAAATCTACGTACTAATATCTCTGGTACAGAACTTTTCCTTATGGGACTTTGTTATTATAATCAAAATAATTTAAGAGACCTTTTTTTGTATTTAAGAGACCTTTTTAAGAGACTTTTTTAAGAGACCTTAAGAGACTTAAGAGACCTTTTTCGTATTTAATTGTTTGTAATTTTTTTTTTGTAATTAGGAAAGCACCATTCGAATTTGCAGACTGTTCATTGCCATGGAAATTCTGAGAGTCCTATTGGAACGGACCCCTCGTATCTCCGCTACTGGTACACGTATTTGTATGACAACTTAACGGGTTTTTACTTTTATTTAGGTAAATCAGCAACCCAAATTTCATTAATCTACGTCAAACAGCTTCAGAGATATTTCAGAAAATGTGATATTTTTGTCTGATAACACCCTGTATCTCGAAAGCGAAGTAAACTACGACCTACGTTTATACAGGACACTTTGCTTAAAATAGTTCTGTATCCTGAAGAGGTTTTCCCTTTAAAACCTGGACCACCCTGTATACAGAGTGTCCAAAACAGGTCGAACTATACTAGAGATAAAACACCTGAAAATAAGAATGAAATTATCAACATAAAAAATAGGTTAATGACTTGAATAATTATAGGAAAAAATTCGTTGAGTTGCTATACAAATCTGTTAACCAGTGTTAACCATGTTGAGAAATACCGTAAATTTAATTCCAATTCAATTTTAAATACGAACAGTCCACAAAAATCATTGGCGCAGGATAATAAACCCTTAAAGATCTCAGATTTTGAGCAATATTTACATAAATATATGTGCCTAATTTCAAATTATTTCACATACTAGTTTTTAAATTATTAAATAAAATATTTTTTTAAGTTTAACACCCTGTACCTTTTTAAGGAAGCGTCCAAATTCACCAAAGAATACGAGATTTCATTTTTAATCACCGTTTGTGAATCACCCTGTATATTTGATATAAAAATTACTATGATCTAGTTTGAAAGCTATGCCTGCTGTGATTTTTTTTGGACGCGATTTTCTAAAAAGTGAAAAAATTTTCGGACACATTTAAAAAGTTTCCATTATTTTTAATATTTTTAAAAATTGTTAACTTTAAATCTAGGTACATTTAGAAGGCAGCTAACTTTAGTGTTTCCCCTAGAAGAAGAAGAAGAAGAAAGAGCGGTAAATAGATACGAGAACTGATAATAAAATATACATGTTTAAAAAATAAGCTCTACAAAAGTAAAAAAATATTAAGAAATGCTGGTATGGGTAATAGTGTCACAAAATACGTTCCTCTCTCTGTAAATTTCATTTCTAAACATTTTTTTTCGCGCTTCACATTTTTGTAAGGAATAAACGTTTGCAGGGCGTTGGCATTCATATAAAATGGAAAGGTAGATCCTCGCAGGGCACAATAATGCCAAATGACTATTATTTTTCGCCTGATATTTTCCCCTAAGTCTTTTCAGGCAGACGAATGGGCCTGGATATATTAAAAACATTGCAAAGTGTAGTGGAGAGGCCCTAATGGCGCGATATTAAAATGGAAAAAATGTATTGTTAAGTATTATCTACGCAGGAGAAATGAAACAGGACGGAACGTTCAGGAGAATGCAAGAAGTGAACAATAATGTGAGGAAAAAATTCACGGGTCCTTCTACAAACGCTTGTTATTGTAAACTAAGTCGTTTAAATGAAAATTCAATTAAAGGCGATAAAAAAGACATAGCTTAAACAAAAATAGCCTCTAACACTTAACAACAGAACGAGCGGATGCGACAAACTATGTAACTGTAGGTACCATCCCTGTTCCAACTTTGCATTTACTATTGCAGAACATGTCTCGTGCATGCTAATGCGAAGCATTGCGCCTCACTGCCCAATATGTTTCATTTGTGCATCGTACGAGCAAAATTTTAACAAATAAACGCAGAAATCTGCACCAAACTCTGCATACTGATATTGTTGTATGTTTCTACATATTTTGCGCTGTTCAATCTCACGTCAATTAACTTTAAAGTGAGATTATGTTATGTTTAACAAAGGTCGAAAGGTTGACCTGATGCTTCTACACGTTGTTTTTTATGTAAACAGGCTGAGTCATAATAAGGTGTAAAAAATTTAACCGAAACTTCTTTTTAATATCCAATTAAGCAATGTTTTTCACAGGTTTCTTATTATGACAAATTATGACGTAATCAGAGTTATTTCAACAACACATTCTGTGAATATATAGCTCCGAAACCTTTTCTCACTATTGCATCTGTAAATTATTATTTTTACTACAAGGTATGTGTTCAGAAAGTAACCAATCTTTTTGAATTAAGTACACGTTAATGGAGGTATTTAGTGACATACGGTTGGCAGCATTGGATCTTCAGGAGTTCCGCAAGGGTCATTCCTGGGGCCACTGCTGTTTGTTATTTTCATTAATGACTTAACTGAACGCCTCTATGTCAACTATTTACTCCATGCGGACGACCTGAAGTTGTTCTTGGAAGTTAAATCTTCTACTGATTGTACTAGAGTAGATAATCTTCACAGATTACACAGTTGGTGTTCATGTAATAATCTACCTCTGAATGTAGGCAAATATAATATTATGTCTTACAGTCGACGCAAAACTAGATTTTGATTATAAAATTGGTGAATCTTTTTTAAATAGAGTTACGCAGTTTACTGACCTTGGTGTTACATTTGATACTAGATTGTCGTTTTATGAGCACATTAGTTAGTAATCAAACACACTTATAAGAATTTAGGCTTTATTTTGCGTAATTCTAAGGACTTTGAGAACGTAAATGTTCTAAATATACTGTATGCAGGCAGCATTTGTGCGTTATGCATCGGTTGTTTGGAGTTCCATTTAATGTTTATAATATTCAATAATTAGAGAAAGTACGGAGATTTTTACTCTGCTTTACAATTACCCACACCTCGTACCAATTTACTAATAGCATCTCCCCTATATCAAAACATTTCCAATTATCAAAAGTATGAAGATCGACTTGATATATTTTTTCATTCTATGAATAACATAAAAAAATCGTTTGTCTAGCAAATATAATCATTACCATGTATGTTTTATTTTATTTGTTTTATTTGTCTGTTATTGTTTACACTTAAGTCATTTTGTTTGGATTTTATATTTTGATTGCTCTATTTTGTGTAGTACTTATATTTTTATATTTAATATTAGTTTGTCTTGTTTATTCTTAAATTTAGTTAAGGTTTTCTGTTTTACCTTATCCTGTAATTGGGACTTTGCCCCGTTGGATATTGTATTTTCTAAATAAACAAAAAGTTTCAATCATCACAATGGGTTGGCAACAGATCTCCACACAGGACAGACCTCGTATTTCTATTACCAAACAAAAAGTACCTATATTTTTTATTCTTCTGCTTACCATTTTCAAACACCGTTGACCGCTTACGCAAAATGCAGTTTTCGGAGCCAACGAAAAGTAAAATCATACGGAAATTATGAGTGTTTTTTCCATTAATAACGGTTTCCAAGGTCGATATAAGTATTCCGATCACGATAGCATACGTGGAAACTATGTTTTTGTCGAATAAATTAACTTTATCCGACACCTACTTGGCATTCCAAGAAAGTGATCCCAGCCTAGGAAAATAGATAAGTGTTAGTGGTTGGGTAATGTTTGCCATTTCGGATGATTAGTTTGAGGTAAACGATGACGAATTCAAGAGTTGGGCGAGGTCTACAGTGGCGATGTTGTTTTTATTGGAATTGAATGTCACCATTGTTCCGATGCTGATTATTGAAGCAGAGGTGTATTAGCCATTTGACGAAGACAAACACAAAAATAGTTTTACAATTTCTTTCAAACACAAAATAACGTTGAAGATTGTCTGATGACTTTTACGAAGGTAAAATACATTAAAAATTAGTAATAGTTATAGCATTTGTTGCCCAGTAGATCCAATTACAAGAAAACTGTAATTACAATAACATAAAACATACTACTTGTATGTAAATATATAATCTTTATTTGAAAGTAGGCTTTGGTGTGAAACGACCCTTAGTATTACGGACTAAAATACCTAACAATGAGTATGCCAATTTGATGATAGACCTGATATTATGAATAAATGTGAATTTAGAACCCAACAAGACCCTTAGCGGAAGTACCATCTGTAGGAAATCGTTGATAAGATTATGATCATACAAAACTAAATGAAGTTTTCACTACAAAACACTGCTACTAGATGCACTCTTCGATTGATGAAACTAAGGAAATCAGTAAATACAAATTTCTCACATGATATATAACTGTGTAGGTCATTAGTAGATAGTATAAAATGTAGTGGTCTCGTGTTAGATCCTTGAGGAACCTCCGATATGGTCATCACATGATCGGACCTTCGATCGTTGTACATAACGAGTCGCATTCGACTGCATAAGTAAGAAACGAATTCGTAAATCCAAAATCAGATATTTTTGGAAAATTAAATCATGATATAACTTATCTAAAACCTTAAAGAAGTCTACTACGTCAAAAGGGTCTTGGCCCAAAATGTATCTACTAAAGAATTGTTAAATTTACAAATCACCTTTTGTTTTATTGTACTTATTCTTTGCTGGCGTTTTGCTGTAGTTGTCTTATTTAACAAAATTACTGAAAACATTGAGTTTGTAAAATCCCCAGAACAAAATTTTTAACTATTAAGTTCTCTAGTCTGTTTTTTTTTTCTACTAATTTTATTCATAATAGTAAACAATTTAACATGCCACCAAATTGGTGGGAAGTTTTTAAATTATTAATAAAACTAGCAAACAGTATTGTTTACTACATAGTTAATGCGATTCCAAGAATAGGTATGGTGTATAAACATTTGAAAACGCAAAATCAAGACGTAAATAGGAATATCCTCGCCTAATAATAGAAACACAAAAAGTAATAGAAATATGTTTTCGTGAAATTCTAGGTAAACAACTACACATAATCGGTCTTGGAAATTTTGCAATACCATATCTGTTTCCCATAAACAAATCCAGAAATGGAATTTTTTATGTATGTTTCTAAACAACTGAGGCTAGAGGAAATATTTACTTGGAATCACTATACAGGGTGTATCATAATAGCGCAAATTGAAATTGCTGTAAGTACATGATACTAGAAGCAAAAAACTCTTAGTTGGTCCGCAAACTCACCGTCTTCGATATACAGGGTGTCAAAAAAAGAACGATTTTTTTTTCAGTTTTTTGACAATATCTCAGGATCCGTTTGAGGTACAGAACTCTAATTTTGTACACTTATTATCATTAACATTACTTAATTTTGAGCGCTAATTCAATTTTATTCATATGACAGTAGCTGAGATTTTAGGATTGCGTGAGCAAAAATAATTAATACAAGATATACATTAGTTTTACTTGCAGTTAAACGTGTGACTAGCTACATACCAATATTAGTTAGATAATATTTAATAAATCATGAAAGAAATATTATTAAAAAAAATTTAAATGCTCGATGTTTCATCCATATTAACATTGTAAAAATAACGTAACTTTAAACTAACATATCGCAAGTCATAAAAAAACAATCCGTTTTAATGAAATAGGCAACATTGATAAGCGCGTACTTCGGGAAATGCACAGTAATGGCGTAGACAAGAGTTTAAATGCAGTTAACAAAACTAATAATAATTTGTGTATTCAGTTAATATAGCAGGGTTTTTTCACCTCCTGATAAATTTGTCTCCCAGTTAAACCCATATTTGTTTCATGAAACGTATAAGAAAATCACAGACATGGATTTAACTGACAGCTAAAACCCAACGGTTGAAGAAACAGCCCTTAAAAAATATTTCATTCTGGGAAACAGGTACTTTATCCCTAGAAAACTGACCTTGTCTTAAAATTACATTATATACAGGGTGTTTCAGAAAGACCTCTCATAAATACTGGGGGTGATAGTACGACAAAAAATAAGAATTTTTTGTCATTTGATCTATATGTCTCTTGTTTTCGAGATACAGAGCAACAAACTAAAACTTTTTAAATAGAATTTTTACGAAAATTTCCAAACGGAGCGAAATATTTTTATGAAATTTGGTAATCCGGGGTTTTTAAGGATGCCAAATACGCTGGTAATTATTTTATTTTTTTTATATATTTCATAGAGGGCGCTAATTATTCATATTACATTTTACGTTCTAATTTTTTTAAGGTTAGGTTTTTTACCATTCGGGCTCCAATTTCTAATGTACAATTTTATTCTCTAAAAATAATTAATGTCCTCTTGTTAAAACTTCCTAATGTGGACTGTTTTTGAGAAAAAAGTCAAAACTTATTGATGGATGTCTCATAAACAACGCATACATTTTTAGTAATATTTTAAACTCTAATTAACTTTATATCTCAATTTTAGTGTTTGTAAATAATCATTACTAACTACAGTCACTAACAACCACTAAAATTTCTATTTCGTAAAAATTCTATTTAAATAAGTTCATTTTGTCGCTCTGTATCTCGAAAACAAGAGGAGATAGACATATAGTTCATAACAGAAAAAATTCTTATTTTTTGTCCTACTATTACCCTCTGTACGGGAGGTCTTTCTGAAACACCCTGTATATTGGTGGATGTAAATGTAAAAAAAAAACATTCTATTAAAAAAAAATTACAGTTGTCTAGGTAGTACTGTGCAATTTTAAAAGTAATGCTGTTTTTTTCCAATTGAACCAAATACGAGGGAGTTGTACTTTGAGGCGTTTTCTACGAAACACCCAGTACACACAAAGCAGATCTGGGAAGTTAAATCTTCTAGGCTGTTTGAAATCTACAATCAATCATTACTGGTAGTTTAAACTTGACAAAACCCATTTTTTTTGTGCGCTAGAGGTTAAATAAGGTTAACATTTTCAATTGTTTAAACAATACTGAAAAATTCAACCAATACGATAAGAATTACACCTGATTAGACGCCGGGTACCATCGGAAATAGCACGAACCTCTAGAAAAACGCCACCCGCGACCGAAAATTAAATTTGTACATCGCGTTAAGCCCTTGACAAGTCGACCCACGTCAAAACTCTACGAGGTAATTACCAAGATTACCCCCTGCACTCGCTCGCTCTCCGTGTTTCATGAACCAGAGAGATCCGTTCCCCTATTTGGGTATCATCCAAACCGAAAATGCACCCAAATGGGAACGGCGTACGTCTGGGGGCATCCAGCGTACAAGTACGTAGAGAAAACAGTTCGTTTATTGTTAACGAATTCGGTTTGCGTCCCACAAACGCTGGTGTTCACTAAATACGCCTGTTCCATTGGCGAAATTGTTACTTTCGATCTACAGGATGTTTCTGAAGTAAGTGCATTCATTGAAGAAATGCTTCTGTTTTCAAGAAAATTAATTAAGAAAATTAACCGCAAATGTAAGCCAACCCTGTGCATCTTGTGCATGTGCGTTGTGTGTTGCAGTATTACTTAGCCGGTGTACAAAAGTAACAGTCGCTTATCGTATGATGTGTACTACGGGAACAATTATTACACCCTTATCATGTACAAAGGGTTCAGGCATTAAATACCAATGATATTTAGCCCCATGTGGTTTTTACATTAAATAACCCAAGATTCGGATTTTACAAGCAAGGTGCTTTTTACTTATGAATGTTGTTTCACTAGAGGCGGCATAATAAATTTTCGCAACAATCACTATTAATTGGTGTGATACAAATTCTCATGTTGGCGTTGTACAGAGATAATCCAGAATCGTTCTCTGATCTTAGATTAATTAGTATATTACCTACGCTTTCCAACATTTTTGAAAGATTGTTATATAATCAAATTTATGACTATTTTGTAAATAATATTCTCTTACCTCAATCGCAATGAGGCTTCAGGAAAGGCTATAGTACTTCAAGTGCTCTAATTACCGTCAATGATGATTTAATAAAAGCACAGGACAGGGGATTAGTTAGTGCTTTAGTTTTATTGGACTTTTGACACAATTAATCATAAGCTTCTTTGTTCTAAACTTAAGTACTATGGGTTTGATGAACCGACTTTTGATCTTATTAATTCTTATTTACATGGAAAATCTCAACAGGTATGTGTTAATAACATTTTATCTAATACTTTAGAAAAACTTTCTGGTGTACCCAGGGTTCAATTTTGGGTACCTTGGGTATTTTTTATAATTTACACTGCTGCCATTTTCGAATCAATTCAACAATGTAAAGTACAAGCTTATGCTGATGATACTCAGCTATATTATCATTTTGATATTAATGATCTGGATCAAGCATGCAATACTGTCAGCTCTGAGTTACAAACTGTAAGGCAATCATCTGATGAACATAATTTAAAATTAAATTGTAGCAAACTAAAAATATATATATTTTTTTGGTACTAAGAAAAAGGTACAAATATGAAGACTCAAATATTATAATTGATGATATTTCAATTCCTATTACTGACAGTTTAAAAAATCTGGAGTGACTCTTGACAGTAACTTACGGTTCAATCAACATGTGAAAACATTACTCCAAAAATCTTATTCTTCGCTTAGATTAATTTATAGTAGTCTCCATATTCTGAATAAAAAACTTAAAATTATGTGATGTGAGTCACTTGTTATTTTAATTACTGTGAGTATGTCTATGGTCCATGCCTTAGTGTACAAGAAAAAATAGAATTCAAAAAGTTCAAAATTCATGTTGTCGACTTGTACATGGATTAAAAAAATTTGATCATATTTCTCACAAAATTGTAAAAATCAAGTGACTCAATATGGAGAATCGTCGACGTCACCATCTTGGCAATCTTGTGAATACAATTTTAACCATTCCTTCGTATCATTCATTAAAAAATAAATTTGTTAAACGTTCTAATGTTCATTCGAGGAATATCCGATATAAAAATACCTTTACAGTGCCACATCATACGCTCTATTTAAAAGATGTTTTACTTATAATTCTATCACTTTATACAATTCTCTTCCTGATAATTTTTAATATTAACAAATTCAAGTATTTTAAATCATATGTATTGAGTATTGAGTGGATAGCTGATTTTATAGTTTATATTCGAGGATTTTTATTTTAAACTGTTGATTATTGTTAGGTAATTGTATTTTGTTTTAATTGTGTTATTGTTTCTTTTCTGAGCGATTGTCTGTTGTTATTTATGTATTTTGAAATCACATGCTATCGCATACATACTATAGTTGAGTGTGAATAGCCTTTGCTAGACTTCGCCATGGGTTTGCGAATTTTTCCCTTTATTTTTTTCTATTTCTTTATTTTTATATTTACATTATTAAAATTTTGAATTTCGTGGACGATGGTTTAACTTTAAAGTGTCATGTGAGAATACGACGTGTCATTCCCTCACGAGGCCAGCAGTTCTCAACATATAGCACTTTTATATTTTATTAAGTGAGGGGCGTATTTATTTGTTCCTTACTTTTAGTTTTTTAAGTCGTTCAGTTTAACCTGACAAGAAAAAGTTATACTTAAAAAATTTCCGCGCTTGTGATATTAGAATAATAACCGTGGGTACCTTAAAGTGTGTGTGTGCAGTGGCGGGTAACACAAATGTAGGTTTTTTAGGATTATATTACCTTTAAAACTAAGAAGCATTCGAAAAAAAATTATTAGACTAAAGTTGTTGCTTTTGATGAGTTAATACGTGGTAAAAATTTCGGCACACATCTCAGAAACACCCCGTATATTAGTAGCTAGGCGTTCAAAGACACGTGTTGATGCAGAGCAGTAGGCCCGCGGTCCGGGCTGATATATAGGCAGATAAGGAGTTGATAGGTGTGATTTGAGGGTTTGATTATAGGGTAGTTTCCCGGTTGCACCTAATCCAGGCGCGTGGAAAGCATTCGGGATAATAAAGCGGGCGGGTCCGCCGGGGTGCCCTTATTTATAGCGGGCCGTGATTCTGGAGGAGCGCGGGCATAATTGTTTCAGTGGGAATTCCCCACGTGAATCCCGAAAAAAGATGGAGATTAGCGCCGTTCCCGGGACGTCCCGTAAAATTTAACAAGACGGATACGCGTGACAGGCGACGAAAGAGGCGTTTTTTCGCAAAAAAATTATTTTAAATTTTCTTTACATGGCTCACATGATTCCAGACAACTTTTATTAAAACTATTTTTTTTATAAATTTGACAGTTACAGAGTTACAGAAGAATCCCTCTTAGGTGGAACACCCTGTATATACGCCCGAAAATATGTTCTTCTTTCAAGAAAATTATTTATTTACTTAAATACATTAAATTTTTACCCAGAAATATAATTTCTTTAAAAATAGGCAGCATTTAAAATAAATATTTGATACTTACGGTTAACGAATGCTATTCTTAATTTTATGATCTACATAGATTTTATAAAAACATGTTTTCTAATGTATCGTTTTTTGTTTAATACAAAATTGAATAGTTTTGGTCAAATGATTGTATAGACTTATTTTATGAATATATTTGGATATAAATATTTATCAGTAAAAAAAAACATTTTGTTTCAAACCCACAACACCTCGTACAACAGCTGGGACCGTTTGTTAGTTTAACCAACCAGACATAGGTCGGTTTATTGATGGTCCTCATCATTACGTTGTTAGAACGATCCAGCTGCTTTAGTGTCGTTACTGACAAGGAGATGTGTGGCCTAAGTGGCCCCATCTAACGTGCTTCTTCCCACTTACGCCATTCTGTGACCTCCTACAATTTTCTTTCAAGAAAACATAAGTTTCATTATAATATGCTACATTTGTCTTGAATAATTTCTACATTAATACTAAATTTTAAATATACATGTATATTTTAAGGAACTGGTAGTATTGAAACAAATGTGTTTACAGTTTATGGTGAACTATAAGAGATATTGTAAGACCGAGATAATAAATTTCAAAATTATAAAAGATTTGAATTAGATTATATATATAATGTATTTACAAATAATATAAATTCTAAGAAAAATTATAGATTACAGCAAATATTTCACATAGTTTGACGAAAGTATATACGTTTGAATAGAATAAAATAACATTTACGGCAAATAATAATCCAAAATTTGTTTTTCCGTATGGAGCTTATAGTCCAATTAAATAAGCCTTTAAATCGTAATTGGTCAACTTGCCTGAATTTTTGATATGAGTTAGTTTGAGGTATATTATAACAATAAGTGACAGTAATTTTTGGTTCAACCCCCGGCCAAGGGTGAAAAAAGATAAAACAAAGGGGTTTTTCAAGATAACTCAAAANTGGGAAAATCCCCAAATAATGGAACCTGAGTTTGTCGAAAGTATCGAAACAAACTCAGAGTTTAAAAACAAAGATTTACATGTAAAAAGACAACGTATTATATTAAATATATATGAATGTTTAAAAATTGAAAATAGTGAACAATGTGATAAAAAAGTTAGGAAACGGATTAACGAATTAACTAAGATATCAAAAACGACAATTTATCCCGTAATTAAAGAAGGTTGATCACGGTACAAAAAGGAAACGGAGAAATACAAAATTAAAGAAACTTGACGATTTTACCAGATGTAATGCGGCGCACAATTTATAATATGTATAAAGAAAATAAAGTTCCTGCTTTAAACATGATTCCAAATAAATTAAGCGATTATCATGATTATAATTATAAATCTTTAGATATTTTACGACATGCTTTATTACAATGCGATTTTAAACATAAAAAACTTGACAATCGTATGGTAATTATATGGTAATATAGCTCGGAATATAGTATATCTAGACGAGGCAGGGCTAAATTTTTCTGGACGTCTATGGATTCCGTAGAATTTATGAGTTAAATGTATTTATGCGGTTCCAATTGAGATCGTAACAACTATACAACAGCTAAGATCGTTCGTTTGGGATTTATTGATGGAGTCCTCATCATTACGTCATTAGAACGATCCAGCTGCTTTAGTGTTACTCACAACGAGATGTGTATACACAGAGCGTAAGTGGCTCCATCTATCGTGCTACTTCCCACCTACGCCATTCTGTGACCTACAATTTTCTTTCAAGAAAACAGAAGTTTGATTATAATATGCTACATTTGTCTTGAATAATTCCTACATTAATACTAAATATTAAATATATATTTCAAGGAACTGGTAGTTTTGAAACAAATATGTTTACAGTTTATGATGAACTGTAAGAGATATTGTAGCTAAAGTCCGAGATAATAAATTTCAAAATTATAAAAGATTTGAATTAGATTATATGTATTTACAAATAATATAAATTCTAAGAAAAATTATAGATTACAGCAAATATTTCACATAGTTTGACGAAAGTATATGCGTTTGAATAGAATAAAATAACATTTACGGCAAATAATTCCATTTAAATCTGCTCATTTTATCCAAAAATTGTTTTCCGTATGGAGTCGAAAAACACAGCTGAAATAATAATAAACAAAGAGAACCACAAAGGAAAATAGATTTGCACGATCAAACCATCTAAAAGTGTAGGATTTTTTATACTTTTAATTTTTGTGACTAATTTTTATTTTTGCTGATTTTTTGATACGGTATCCTACAGACTGCCGCTCCTGTTTTTAACCTAGACAACATAGAAACAAGAATAACTTTTGACACTTGTGTGGTAAATTTGTCTAAATTCTACTGTGCCTACTTATAAAACTGTCTAAAATTTCTCCTTGTAGGTCCTAATAGAAAGGCTGAAAATTTGAACCAATATAGATCCTCAACACCACCAGACTAAGAAGTCCCTTGCTATAATTTCAAAATAATTTTGAAACCGGCAAAAATTTAACACTACAGTAATACTCGGTAATTCTCCTATACAGGACAACGTTTGGCTGCATATTCTCGGCGATAAATAAATACGATCTACGGAAATAAAGTTAAATAAAAACTTTTTGGTTTTTAAATCAGTGACACTGCTACACAAACTGAAACATACAGACCTGCAAATAATGCCATTTTTTCTCAAGAATGGCTTTCTGTAGACGATTTCCTCAAAGGACAATATGTTTTTTAAATAAAACGACCTTTTCAATGTTGCTGCCGGTTTTAAGAAAATACGACCACTGAAAAAGTTTTGACCGCTAAAAGGGAGAGGTAACCGGAGAAAACTATCACCCAGTATATCGAAATAATACGCCATAATAGTCCAAATAAATGTGCTAAATTTTAACGCGATCGGTGAAAGGGTTATGAAGTTATTCAACAACTTTGAAGGCCCGTAACTCAAAAACCAAAAAGTTTTTATTTAACTTTTTTTCGTAGATCGTATTTATTTATCGTCGTGAATATGCAATCAAACGTTGTCGGTGAAATTTGCGGACACCCTGTATATTTTTCTCTTATGTTTAGCATAATGCACTGATAAAATGTACCTATACACCAATGTAGATAAAATAAATAAAAAGAGGAATTCCGATTTCTGAAATTTGAAGAGCCCAACAAAATTTTTCAACTAACGTCATTCGTAAAAAGCATTGTCATAGTCACCTTGATAGTGTTTTTAAACAATTTAAATATCCCGCGAGCCATTATTAATGGGTCCTCTCCTATGTAATAGATTTCTATTTACGTCCCGATTGTCCAAAATAATAGCCCTGGTACTTTTCTATCAGTTCTATTCCACAGCCAAACGTTCGTCAACAGACTGATTGTATTTGATTCGCTTACTTATTCATTTATGTCAATCTATGCAGACTATTAATTTCTAAATCGTTGTTAATCAACAACAGCCTCGTCTGACGCAGCCTAAATATGCAAAATAGACGGCATACTAATTTTTCTCGTTGGGTAAGGACCAAGGCTGTGGTGCTTTGACGTCGACGTTCGAAACAAACAATATTTGCGGTATTTTCATTCGGTCTATGATAATTACGTTAATTTTAATGTCAATTTATTATTCGAAACGGGTAAAAATGCACTTTGTTTTCACATTACCAGGTTGTACGTGGTGGCCAACGAACTTTCCAAAGCTGAATCCAATTTTAGATTTCTAGTCTCCTCTAAAAACGCATAGAAACGACTCAGGTATTCGCGATTCTTTTTATTTACACACAATCGGACTTTTATCATTTCGCTTCAAGTATACAGACGCTACGTCGTGTTTTTGTTGACCGGTGTCATTCGATGTTGTTAATTAGGAACATTTGAAAGTCGGATACGGCGGTAGATTTGCATTGCACATTGCCTGTTATTATATTTCGACTGTGGAAGAGGGCATCCTGCAGTTTCGTATCGGCCACCTGTCCCAGTTGAAGCAACTAGTTTTTGGCCAGATGATGCGTTACGCGATCTCCAGATACTGATATTTTAAAGCTGTGAGTATGCACTGCCTCATAAAAAATAGAGAAATGGTGATGTCTGCCATGGGGGTATAGAATCAGGGGATACAAGCGGCTCTAACTAGAGAACTATCGCACCAGATGAAGAACATTGAAATGACAAAGACAGATGTTAGAAATATTTTTCACAGCTTGGGATATTTTGAGAAAATCCAATTTTTATTTGTTTCTTGTATTTTAAGATGTTCAATTCTACTTGCCATTCTTGTTAAAAAATGTTCAAGGATTTCCAACATTTAATATGTACGGAGTGTCCACAGATGGTCTTGACAGTGAGGATCAACAATAAAAAAAATTTAAGGTGAAACTTTGACATTTTGGATAACGATTCTGTATGATTATTAAAAGATAATTTGTGGCACATTTTCATTTTTGGAAAATTAATTAGACCTTATCAAAAGTAATAGAGATAATTCCTGTCGTAGAAAGTAAAGTGCCTTCTTCATACAATATTTAACTGACGGGTATACTTTTTTTGGTAAATCAGTGCAAAATCAAATCCGATTGACAACAGATTTGGGACATCAACATACATTTTAATTCTAAACAATTTCTAAACAAATTTTTCCTATTTCCTACCCGAAAAGGGCTCAGTTATACAGGATGGGAGAATTTAAAAAAAATCAAGGTAACCCGACTGCATTCTGAAAAATACATTTTAATTCCGAACAACTTTGTTACAGTTCGTACAATATTTGTTGAGATAGAATTTAAAAAAAAAGAATAAGCCAATAAAGTTCTGTTATCGGAGCTACTGTAACAATTTACCACAACACGGGCGTGCCTTGAAATTTCCCTTGTTATTTTCAGTATATTAAAATATAACCATGATACTCTTCGAATTAAATTATTTTCTTTTATTTTGCCCTCTATTGATTTATTGAAATAAGAAATTACACTGAAAATGCACACGACGATAGACTTACCAAGAAACACGCCTTTTTAACTGCAAAACGCAGTATGCACTGCAAGCTGCTACGATGAACGTACGGACTATATCTTATACGAAAAAGTCATTTATATACACATAATATATATTTCTTTCGTCAAGACCTACTTAATTGTTTATAAATGAAAATACGTCACAGATTATTTTCTATTACTGAGTTCTAAAGATAAAATTAACTCCTGTATTTAAAATAGGGAACACCCTTTATATGTTGGCCCACGAAAACTATATTTTTATACTCAACACAAGCATTTTTTTCTACAAAAATGACACTGTATATTTGAAAATCGGGAAATTTTACCAGTTTCGTTAATTGCTCCGCATTTTTTTAATTAAACCACCCCGTACCTTTCACTTTCAGAAAAACAGAGTTAACAGAGATATTTCTGAATAGCTCTAAATTTATAAAATAAACTCCTTGATCTATTACATTAAAACAAAAAATCTTATTTTTTTATGTTTTGCTTATAACGCTGATCCGCCATATTCTAGTTCTAGTCTAACAAGTACCTAAAGTTTTTTATAAGAGCACTAATATTTTTAAAAACGTTTGACCCTCAAAAATCCTAAATTTTTATAAGATGATTATCGATATGTTGCTTATAAGATAATTTGTTGTAGATTATGCCTAAATATTTAACTTCTGTAACTGTGAACAATAATAATTGCTCTCTATTTGATATGAGAGCTTAATAATATGTACTTTTATTTTCGGTAACAATCTTAAACATTTTTAAATTATCCGCAAACGAAAGACTGTGTGAATTTGGAAGAATATGTGGTAGGTCATTAATGAAATATAAAAACGATAACAGCCCTAAGCTTGATCCTTGAGGGACTCCAGAATAAGCTTTATACGAAGATTTTACGTTTATAATAATAATCTGTAGTAACGTATGATCAACTTTGTCAAATGACCCATCAAAAGAGTATAATATGTAGTTAGAAGTTAGACTATACCAATAAATTAGTTGTTATAGATTTTGTGTTATAGGCCTATAGTTTTCGATTTTCAACTTATGTTACTGCATATACAACAAATATTTTACGCCCATTTTGCTTCCAAATGTACAAAAATAAAATTAGGAAATACGTGTTACACAAATCAATTAAAGCTTAATTTATTTATACTTTTCTCCAGGTATATGTCTCATCGATATCATTTTGTAACAACATAATAATTTATTATTACATTGTTAATGACCTTAAACGTTTTTAAATCAAACAAAAAACTGTGTGAATATTGAAGATTGTGTTGTAGGTCATTAATGAAATATAAAAATAATAAAGGTCCTAAACTTGATCCCCGAGGGACTCCAAAATAGGCTTTTTTAGAACAATTTTATATTTATAATATTAATATCTAATCTGTCGTAACGTAACTTATTAATAAGGACATCATGATCAACTTTGTCAAATGGTTTTTGAAAGCCTATACTGTTTCTACTCGTGTCTGCAGTCCCTTTTCAAAAGAGACAGCAAAGAGACTTTTCAAAATCAAAAAATAGGAAATAAGCGTTAAACATTTTCACCATTTAAAAAAATGGAAACGACTCTAACCCCCCTCCCTCCCCTCTAATCTATTCGACAAATTCGGCCCATAAGTCCTGCCCCCCACGTCTAACCTAGTCCGAGCGTGGGGACCGGCACCGTCGTCGTCGCCTCCTCGGTGCAATTTCGGCAAGCAGGAAGGCAGCGGCCGATGGCGGGGCACGGCGGGGGGAGGGAAGGGGGTCGATCGGGTAAAGAGTTGCATAGTCCTCGGCGAAAGTGCACCCATGCGTTCCTAGCAGACAGCCGAATTGCATCGGGGTCCATGAACTCTCCGCCGCCCCCCTCCCGCTGGGACCGGGGCCCCCCTTTCTGGCCCCCTTGCATCGCTGCATTCGACCTAAGCCTACTTGTTGCCCGGCCGTGCACATTCCACCAAGGTCTCCGGGCGGGCAGGGCCGGCGATTCGCGTTTGTTTTAGCACGGGGGCACCGCGATAGACGAGCGGTGACGGCCCGAGCGGGGCCTGCTGGATTTTGGAAAAATCTAGCAGGAGCGATCTGGGGAGTTGGGGCGGGACCGCTCATGGGAAACGTTTAGATTTGAAGCTGGGGATTTAGCAATTTGGAGAAAGCTGGAAAATATGGAAAAATGTGTTAATGGTTAATTAATGTTTTGAATTTTTGAAAATTCATTGTGGAGAAACTTATTTCCTTAAAATAATCTAAACAGTCACTTTCTTTATTAGCGGGACGTATTGTATAGATCTATCTACTGACTTTCCCACTGGTTATTTTCTTAATTTTGGATAAAGCAGAAAAAGTTTTTAATACAAAAGTTTTAACTTTTCTATGAATTTTTATAATGCAGTATTAGAAAAAACAGTTGAGTAATGGAAATCATTAAAATAATGACAATTTTTTTATTTAAATGGAACACCCTATATATTAGTGTATTCTAAACTTCGTTAATTTTTTTTCTTTTCAAAAATATTTAATATGTTACTATTTGATTCAGGATTTATCGACGTATTTCAGTTTAAAACTATTTTTTTAAAAAACAAGAGGCAAATTTATGTCTGACGGATCGCAGTGGCTTTGGACGAGGCACGCGGAACAAACAAATGACTTTGACAGAAGTTTCTTTATCATCATTCATATATTTTCTATAACAATCTATTTTAACAAAGAAATAATGTTTAGTGAGACGAAAAATTTTAAGTTATCCGTTTATTTTACAAGAATAATAATAATGTGAATGCAGCGCGCGCCGAGTATGCTCGTTTGCATCCCGGTTTCCAATTCCATCTCCAGTTGCATTTTACGACATTGAGCGACGCTTTAGAGAAACAAAATCTCTTGGAAGACAGAAACGAAGAATTATTCCAAATGAAGAATTAGAACTAACTATATTACTATATTTTCAAAGTGAGCAAATATTCATTCGAGGTTTATCATGGTAAATTCAAATATTAACTTATTGTAGAAAGGCCACAAGAGTCCACACTGAACGCTTCAAGACAGTTAGAAATAAGCCAAAGTAAAACTATTAGAACGATACATAAATATAAATACCGCCCCTATTAAACTATTCTGGTCCAGACTCACCCAAAATCAAATTTACCGATTAGAGTACTGCAGAAAAATACTACGCTTGAAAAATGGTGACCTAAACTATAAGTCTGTTTGGAAATGAAAGAGAGTAATAAAACCTGAGATAACAACCGGCCATGGGCGTGGTAATATTTCGTTTCAGGTAATTATCCGGTAACACTAATGCTAACAGGTAATGGGTGTACATTAGTATATTTTATTGGATACATCATAGCGCAGGAGCCAGTGTATTGTGACAGATCAATCCAGCCTTAGAGCTGAATATACGAAGACGTGCTAGTGCAGTAGAGTAAAATTCGACTTGTGTTTATTGATGAAGATGAAATTATTTGTTGGCGAAGATCATACTTAAGATCAATTAGAAAATTCCGTGACGAAGGGAGGAATATTTATTATCTAGACGAAACTTGGGTCAACGAGGGATATACTGTAACAAAAGTATGGCAAGATAAAAATGTAAAAAGTTTTCGACAAGC
>NW_019417443.1:144794-182810 GCF_000390285.2 Anoplophora glabripennis | reverse complement strand
AAAAAAAAACAGTTTTGTTTGAGCCCTTTTAAGGGCATATAACTTCCTAAGGGTGCGTTTTAGGGCACATGTTAATAGGATATTTTTGGCTTATTTTAATGAGTTATAAACGCAGCAGAAGTTTGGAACCCTATTTTAGAAACACCCTGTATAAATACCGCCCCTATAAAACTATGCTGGTCCAACAACTCACCCAAAATAAAAAAATTTAGCGATTAGAGTACTGCAGAAAAATACTGCGCTTGAAAAATGGTGACCTAAACTATTTTGAAAAGATTTCATGGACTGATGAAGCGACTTTTACAACAGCTGGCATTTATAATAGAAAAAATACTCATACCTGGGCAAATGAAAATCCTTACTGTAATTCAGGAAAATTCAGTCAAGGAAGTACATCGTTTAATGTTTGATGGAGTATATTGAGAAATAAAATCATTGGCCCACTATTTTATAAAGATGCTTTCACTGGGGAAAAATACCTGCACTTTCTTGAAAATCAAATAGAAAACAAATTGGAAGACCTGCCGCTGATCGACTATACCAATTTAATTTGGCACTAAGACCAAGCCTCCGCATAGAACCAGAGCAGTACGAAATTATTTAAATAATAGGTTTGATTTGTGGATTATATACAATGACCTTCAAGCAGCCCAGACCTTACACCCTTGGACAGTTTTCTGTGGGGTTACTTAAAAAACGAAGTTTATAAGGAAACTGGTGTAAACTTAGATGAATTAAGACACAAAATAAAAGGATAACTTCAAATTTTTCGTTCTCCCTAAACATTATTTCTTTGTTAAAATAGTTTGTTATAGGAAATAAGTTAATGATGATAAATAAACTTATATTAAAGTCATTTGTTTGTTCCACGTGCCTCGTCCATAGCCACTGCGATCCGTCTGACATAAATTTCCCTCCTCTTTTTTCAAAAATAGTTTTAAATTGAAATATGTCGAAATATGTCCTGCAACATATTATATATTTTTGAAAAGAGAAAAATTTAACGAAGCTAAGTATGCACTAACTTATAGGACGTTCCATAAAAAAAAATTTTTTCTTTAATTTTGTGATTTCCATTATTCAATTGTTTTTTCTAATACTGTATTATAAAAATTCATAAAAAACGCTAAAACTTTTATATTAAAACTTTTCTCAAACGTGAGCATAAGAATTGCAAAAATACATCGACTCCATCGTTTGCGTAACCAAATCGAGTGCAAATTTCGAATTATCCTGCGGTCGTATCTGTTTAAGAGCATTTTATCGAATAGCAGATGTGGAATTTGTAACGAGGTCAATATGAATACAGGATCGTCTATATAGACGATGCATTCTCGTTTTTATGCAAACCCAAACATGAACCTACCAATACACACTCAATTCGAGACTTTCTATTTGGAAAACACCTCGGAATAAAATGTTGACGTCACCAGTTAATCTTTTTTGCGGTGGTCAATAAAACGTCGTAGATATCTCGTAACACTCCGTATAATTCAGCGGTCTCATTTGTATGATTCAACACGCGAACCCCAATTAGCTCAGTGTTGCCAACACATACGAGATATTGCCAATCGCTCTCCTCCCACAACACACTTACTTTTTTTTCTACGACAAATTCAATAATACGGCATTCTCCGAATTCCTCGACCGTGTTTTAGGAAATATTATTATAATCACAGTGTTCTGTTGGCGCGTTTGAATTTTAAATCGGTCCGTTTTAGAAAACGTGTAAAAGTCCGCTATCGTGTAGGTATTCGGTGTGTAGACATGGGCGAACATGGTCTTCACGAGCGGTTAATTCTGTTAAATTTGTAGAATTATGATAATTTCGGGTAATTGTTCGATAATTTGTTTTCGTCTTGGTCAGGTTCATCCTCTAAGTGGAGTAACCTCTCGCAGATTTGGCGCAAACAAATAGAAACTCGTGTATTTGTCTTCTTTTGGTTCTTCCAACAAAAACCAAAGTTAAGGTGACCATCGTTTGGATGAATTTTAATACAGAATTCAGTATTCGTCATTTATACCTTGCTTCGTTCTTCACTCAGTCCATTAAGGCTCTATTTCTTGTTTTATTTCCAATGTTCTCACTACATTTTACATCTTTCTTCCTCGGTGTCTCTTTATTTTTCTTACGTCATCTTTCAAATTTGATTGTTCCTATTTCTTCCTTTTGGCTTTCTTCCTGCGACTGATTATCGTTTTATGTTTCTTTTATAACATTTTCTATTACTATTTCTGTACTTCGTGATTTTGGTTGATTTCTAAGAAGAAATAAAGACATTTCTAATGAACAAATAGAAACATGAACAAAAATTCCATACAATTTCATTACGATTCAAGTTTTTGGTTCTGCTAATCTCCTTCCCTAAAAGAATATTTTGCAATATTCTTTCCCGCTACATTTTTTCGATTTGAAACAGTCTAAGTTACATTTATCATCTTCCTTCCTAGTTGTCCCCTTATTTTCCTTGTGCTCTCTTTCCCAATTTGCCACCTCTGTTTCTTCCTCTAAGTAACTTTGCAAGAAATTTGACCAAAAAATGACTCAATCTTTAGGTTCTAGCAGCATCTTCATTTAGAGAAATATTCTATGGTATCAATATTTCGTATTAGCAGCAGCAAGGAAATCCTACCTAAGCTTATTCAGATAAACCATCAATTTCTTTAATTTCTAAGAGCTGGAGTTAACTAGTTCTATATTTCGTGATTTTGGTTGATTTCTAAGAAGAAATAAACACTTCTAATGAAAAAAAACATGTGCAAATATGCCACATCTATTTAAGTTCTGCTAACATCCTCGTCTAGAAGAATATTGTGCAATATTTGGTATTAGCGAGTAAGCTACACAAAATGCTTCTTTGAAACACCAAAAAAAAAAGCCAAAAAAGTTTTTGTTCTATTGAGGAAATAAGAATTTGAAGAATTTCTTCATCATTTCTTTACATCACAATTGTATTTGATTTTTAAAAAGGAATGAAGTTATTATAAATGAAAAAATAACAACATGGGCAAGAAATGCAGCATTATTAAATTCTGGCCCAATCTCTATGCTCTGGTAACATCTATCTCTAGGAAAGTATTTGGTGGTACCAATATTTGCATCAGCAAAGCTATTTCTCCTAATGTTTCGTCAGAAAAACTAGTTAGAAGAAATCAATAATTTTTCCAATTTTATACAGCTGGAGTCGACTATTTCTTTGAATAAAAAAATACAATGCAATAAAATTGTGCTCAATCTTTAGATTCTGTAACAGCCTTTGCTCAGAGAATATTCTATGTCATTGGCAACAGCAAAAGTGTTTACCACTTAGAAGCTAAAGAGTCTTTATCTTTTTATGAATCAAAAATTCTCTAATTCTTCAGTAGCTGGGGTCAACTGGTTTTTTGTTTCATAATTTTGATTGAAATGCAAGAAGAAATAAAGAAGTTTTCAACGAGAAAAATGAAAGCATGAATAAGAAATGTGACATAGTTAAGTTTTGATTCAATCCTTATGCTCTGGCAACATTCTGATCTCGGGAAATATTCTATGGTATCAATATTTGTCACTGGTAAATGATGTTTCGTGTGATAATTCAGCAAAAAAACACTTACGAACACCAAAAGGGTCTTCATCTTTTAAGGAAATGAATAAGTTCTCTAATTTTGGACAGATAGAGTCAACTATTTCATTCTTTCATGATTTTTATTGATTTGAACAAAGATATTTCCAATAAAAAATTAAAACATGAGCAAAAATTGCATCACTATTGCTAACATCATCCTCTAGGAAAGTGTAGAACCGATATTTGGTACTACCAGCAGTGAAGAAGTTTTACCTAATGCTTCATCAAAGAAATCACTTAGCACCTCCAAAAGAACAACAAGTGCTGTCGGTTTAAGGTGACCAATAGTTTCTCTAAAGATATTTCCAATAAAAAATGGAAACATGAGAAAAAAAATGTAACAACAAATCGAGACTCAATCTTTAGGTTCTGGTGTAGAAGACTATGGTATCGGTATTTGGTATTAGCAGCAGTGGAGAATTTTACTTAATATTTCGTCAAAGAAATCATTTAGGAACACCAAAAGACGACTAAAGTGCTGTCGGTTTAAGGAGATCAACAATTTCTCCAGTTTTGATGATTCTGGTAGATTTCCAAGAAGAAATAAAGACAATTCCGTTGAAAAAATGTATCAAGGCTGGAATAGAGTTAAAAAAATTGTTTACAGTTACTAAAACCAAATTAGCTATTCGAATTATATATGAAACAGATGTAATGTGGCTAAAACTACAATCCTCGTAAACTAAATTCTCCGCGCCACCCAGACTAAATAAAATAACATATTACCGGCACAGTTTAATTAGGTACTGTGTTTATTTTAGTTTCAACTAACGCTCCTCCACTTTAAATTCCATGGACATTCGGTGGCGTTCCGCTGCATGAACAATCATTGTTGTTATCGACCGAGCTATGACATCGTTACCCGACTCGCCTTGAAACCAGTTAGTGTGTCTAGGAAACCCGGCTAGACGCGCGCTAGACGTAGACGAGAATGTGCAACTGTTCGGGGGATTTCACAGTCTATTTGTTTACCGGTTAGTCAGCGCCTGACATTGCCGCTGGCTAACACTCGCTACACTAGTCGCAACTATGCGGGGATAGTTCGGCACGTCGATAAGCGCGGATCATGAATGAATCTATGACCGAGTCGATCAAAAATGAAGCGCGATGTTGGAAAATTGGTAGTCGATGAGTTTTTGAAGACCATAGGGGAAAAAAACTGATGCTAGATGAAGTTTTCTTTACAAAACACATGCCTACCATATTGAAGCCTGGCAGCTGATGACGTGTTCATTAAAAAAATTCATAAGTTTTGTACGAAAAACATCAAGATAACTGAATCATGAACGGAAAAACCACTCAATCCATCCAAACGGAGCAGACTATGGAAAAACTTCAATATTGCAACAACTTCACGTCATTGCAAGGTTAAAAAAACATGTATTTTTGGTACAACATATACAGGATATTCCACCTAAGAGGGATTCTTCTGTAATTCTGTAACTGTAAAATTCATAAAAAAAATGGTTTTAATAATAGTTGTCTGGGTCATGTAAAGACAATATTTTTAGCTTTACAGGTTGTTCCATTTCGCCTGACCGCTACATAACTTTGTTATTTTTTTTCAAATGGAATGACCCATATTAATTGTCATGGGTGAATACAAAATTGAATGCCCTTTCGACTGATGTAAGATTGTCCATATAGTCTTTAACAGTTTTTCAGAAAAATCTAATTCTTCGTCAGTTTTTACACGAAACTTTTCACAACAGATGGATTGGGCGCGGGGGACCAGTGAGTTGAGCTTCAAGGTGCCCGAATATGACAAGTTGCGACTTCTTTTATGGGGATTTATATAAAGCAAAGTTTACGTTACACCACCAACTACCGCGGAAGATATGTGTATTGCGCCAGACATGCTGACCAATCTTTTAAAAACCGAATTCGTTTGTATATTAATCAAAATGGAGAACACTTCGAGCTATTAATGTAAATCAGCGGTATTCTTCTTCTTGTTGTGTTCCGAGTTTCAGTTTATTTAGTTTTGCATTTTGTTTTAGTTGTTGTTAGTGGTTTAGAGATGTTTTAAAATCTTATGAGCTTTGACCTTCATATGCGCAGAAACATAATTCCGACCGTCGCCTAAATTATTCTACGACCTAAAAACATTACACCTGTTATTCACAGTCTCTCTCGAGCTCTAGCGTAAACAAGCCTTTGATCCGATTACAAATATCATAATAAAATGCCCTATTCTTTATTATTTTAATTTAAACAATAAAAATATATATAACGAACGTTCGCCAGTTGACTTTATTGATGCTCGAGCGCCTTAGTTCATGTCTACTTGTAATGATGCACATGGTCTAGTTCTAAGTCAATGTTTTCACAACGTGCTTATTAGAAGAATTATGGGGATACGCCACGCCTTTCGCGCATTTCGCGGCTCATGAGATATTAAAACCACTTTTTAAACATGCCAGTAAATATTGACACCGTCAGCACCATGCCTGATAAAATGTGAGAGAAAAGTGCAAAGCCTTCTTGATACTGTTACATAGCTACTTTTTTGAACTTTAGAAAAGAACCTGATTTTTCTGGAAAACTTTTAATAAGTATGGACAACCTTATACTATTCAATTTTGTATTTACCCATGACAATTAATATGGGTCATTCCATTTGAAAAAAATATATATTCAGCGGAGCAACTGAGGCTTTGCATTGATTGGTGAGATGATCAAACGTCGACTAGTATCGACCCCAAGACTGACACGATAACCACTAGACCACCGACCAATAGAATACCGAAGAGAATACCAAAAAACCTCTTGAAACTGAGACCTATTGGTTGTTTGAAGACTGTTCAACTCTTTTAAGAAACGAAGAGACTAAAAAACTGATGACTGCTAATATTTTCGTTACAAAACACATATCTAGATACACTCACGTAAACAAAACGTTTTACGATAGTAGCAATTTCCAAGGGAAAAGTTGTGCGTGCTTCTGTTCCCCCAGAGATTGGCCAGCCTAGCGGTAGACCGGTTATTAATCTATTCGCATCATGAATGAACTCACGACAGAGTTTATTTTCGCTATTTACTAGAACCTGGATGAGTACGACATTTACGTATCGTTGCTTATAAATACTTAGTTCAAAATAGAACGTTATTCCATTAAAGTTGATATAAATACGCAGTGAAATTGTTGTGCAAATAATGAAGCATTTGGAGAATTCAGCTTTAAATCCATTGTGACGCAAATTAATAAAGACTGACCTTTTTCTATGCTTCTGGTGTCTTTTTAATGATCTGGTGCTGCAAAGCAACGTTATTGGTGTTTTAATTTTATACAGATAGGTCAATACTTGTCAGTATTTAAAAAAAATCAGACTGTAACAGATTTTGACGTTTCCAGAACATATTGTTATCATCTCCAGAACATGCTTTCGGTTCTAGATGCTTAAAACAATTTTTTTAACAGATTCCAGTTGACAAATCATGACATGCACTACATTTAAGCATCTTCCAGAAGATCCAAATGCGACAACTGCAAAAATCAACTGGTATCTATCTTTGTTCGTCCAGCTTAGCGGATAATCGTCATTCTAACACATCATCGTCTGCGGCAATTCCCGATGCATTGGCCTAATAAGGCGGGGTCACGTCGAGGTCACAGAATCCTAAGCCCGTCTGAAACAAGCTCTAACGGATATCCTTCGCAATTTCAAACAGACCATATCCAATTTTTTTTTTGTTAATATCACATGAGTAGACCAAAGTCACCGAATAAACATAGAAGAATGTCCGAGTCATCTCGCCAATTTTTTTTTTGTTCCTAGAAGCGGTAAGCCGTGTCTATATTAAAAATAGTGTCGCTGTATTTCAAACAATGGTATGCGCGATTGTTGGGTTGGCCGTGATCGTTAAAAATAGAACAGCAGTTAGATGCAGACGTGTGCTTACCTAACCTAACCTAACTAAAAAATTGGTAACCGCCCAGAGCCGGATTCAGGTAGAGCACAATCGTAAACAAACGTAAGATGTAGTTAGATCAGTATGGGGTAGTTCTCTTCGACTGCAAAGAAAATGGAAATGCTTATTTCCTAATTTTTTTAATTTTTTGGCGAAGGGATTGGTTAATTTGAATCGGTAGTTTTTTTTTCTCATTTTAATTTGTGTTACGTTACTAAATTGTAAGCACACGGGTGGTGTGACGTAACTGCTAGCGATTTTTGTACCAAACTTTATGGTTAGAATATATAAAACCCATTTAGAGTTGACTTTTCTCTGACATGATTTAAATTTAACTATTACCGAGACATTTTTTACTTAGACTTGGTTTATATTCTCTTTAAATTTTAATAATTTAAATATCATTGTATTAAAGTCATAAACTATTAAGCTGTCACAGCGGTTTCTACACAAGATCTGTTTTAGAGACAATTTTAGGTCTCGATTAAAAGAATTGGTGAACTGATCGGACGAATCGATTGCCATAACCTATACTATACATTACAAATACGTAATTATAGATAACAATTTAACTGTCCGTTTTTAACTTTCGATAATTGAAGGATGTGGATCATTGCCAGATTGGGCGATTTGTCGCAGATTAAAGAATTTTTAATTTTGCAAAACATACTTGTATAAGTAATACCACTTAAAATCAGTTGTTTACAAATTTTAATAACTAGTGACTTTGTTAATATTTTATCGGTCTAACGATATTTGCCAAAATAGCTTTCTTTAATCTATAAATTCGCAGTTAGATACTAATATATTGTCTGAAGTTACTTATTTGTGGTATAGTTTTTTTGTTTTTTTTTTCTTAATTGGGTATTTTGACACCTGTGAACAAAATTTTAAAAATTAATGAAATGAACATTTGCGACAAAAGGTTATTTGTAACGAAAATAATTTTGCCTAACCAAAAACCACTCCGAAAATACCAGTGAAATACAAAATACACAGCACTATATACAGGGTGTCCCACAATGAATTGTACATAGAGGAACAGATGATTTGTGTCAAATCAAAATTTCATTTTAAATTTTTTTAAATATGCTTCGACGTAACTGACGTATTTAAGCGAAATTTGGTATTCCGGAGTTATTTGACATGAAAAATTCAAATTTCCCGCCCCTTACTCTTTGAACTTTTATAGTTCGCAAATTTTTTGCTACACACTCTATCATATTTTCTGACAGCAACGTTTCTTTTTCCCATCACTTTTACATAAAAAATGACAAGAAAGTTAGAGAACACAATTTTTATTTTATAAGCAAAATTATAAACAAACATAACTGTCAAAAAACGCCGGAATACCAATTATAGTCTTTCCCAAGTCTGCTGAACATATATAAAAAAGCTTAGAAATAAAATTTAATGAGTTTCATAGGCGTTCCTAAAAAAGTTTCCCGGTAAAGGTAAAAAATTATAATAATTTGTATAATGTATAGAAAATTTTTATTATATGTTGATTTGGCCAACAACATATTTTAATTATTTATGTCCTCAAACAAACAATTTTATTATATTGGTGGTAAATTTCGTTTTGTTCCATTTCAAAAGGTCTCCAAAATGCCTTGTTGTATTAATATTAGTACACAAAATATCCTTCTTATTTCTCCCTTTCACAATTGTAATATAAATGACTGATAGAAGATGCCTATAATAAATTAAAATTACTTGAATCACACCAAATTCCGCATTGCTGCACTGCACTGCTAGACCATTTGTTGACAACTGAATTTATGGCCAGATCGGCCAGTGCGGCAGTGTTTGTGCGCGCTCATTCTTCAACTGGGCGACCAGACCTGTGTATAGGTATGGTTAACTAAATATGGGAACAAATTTTTCAAATATTTCAATGCCGAGTTGCTGCGTCAGCGACCGAACCTGGTACATACTGCCAACCTCTTGGTTCTTCATTTGAGATCGGAAAGACTATACTTCGAAGGTTATTTAAAAAAAATTGAAAATAAAATTTTGGTTTTGACATCCTGTAACTCGGTTACTATCAGCGTTTAGACTAAGTTAAATTCGGGCAGATCACATTATTATGACGTCACATATCACATGTTACTCTGTGTACAATTCATTATGAGTCACCCTGTATATAATGTACTACAAAAAGTTGTTGATACTTTCGTTTTTAATTATATGTGACAGTTTTATTTTTGGTTTCGCCCATAGACAACCTTTCGCCTGTTTCTGTTTCTTGTATAATTTGTAGCCAAGAAGGAGCCAAGTTTACAGATGAATTAAGTAATAACAGAATAAACATCATACGATCTTTGGAAAACAGATTGATTTTTCGAAAAATTTTGTATTTTTTCAGCGTGTGCGTTGTGGTTAAACAAAACTGTTTTAATGAAAAAATTGTCTGTGACGTTTTGGCTGAAGGGTCTATTTTATTGTTTTTTTTTTAAGTTAAGTCACAGGTAGCAACAATAATAAAAAAAAGTAATTACTAATACCTGTAATTTTCAATAATAATTTTATGATTTATTTTATTATAAGAGATTCTAGATACTAGTCTCGTTCATGTATGTCTGTTTATCGACGTCAGAGCGGATATTTTAATGTTTTTAGGGTTTAAATAAGATCAAACTGATAAAAATAAAATTACGGTTCCTACATTTTTCAAGTTGTTTTCATTCTACGATTCAGTAAAAAGTTGGAAAACATCACATTGTGCTTTACCTAATTGTAAGTCAGATTTGAAATTTCAGTCATCGTGTGGAACAAGCTGCGGCGTATTACTATTCTTGGCTTAGTTACAACAAACATACATGAACACAGTAACTTTCCTGTAAAAAAACTGCAGTAAAACATAAATAAAATTGTATGTTAAAATAAAATTAACACCGATACATAAGACTTCAGGGAAGTGCAGCCTTCCTCCCTTCTAATGCGATTCGATCGCTCAATTTAAAATTCCTGCAGTTTTCTTAACAGTAACGATTTTAAAAATCGTTTTCCTGTGGAAAATTAGAATTCAAATTGGGGACTGACTGCGGACTTCCGAGCTGATATAAAGAAATGTTGCTTGATAAATTCGTCTAGTTTGGTATCACAGAAAAATTATCGAAATTAATAAATTAGCGCTGCTATATTTAGGTAAGAAAACAGGATATGGTGCCTCGGGTATCAGTTATGGAAAATGAGATTGAAAACATACAGGATGTAAGACTATTACGTGACAAAAATTATGTTTAAATTTAAGAACATATATTTGGCTAAATTATAGGACAAATTGAATACAACATTATTTTTTATATGTAAACGCCGATCGAAAAATATTCGATTTTCTACCAGGTGATTCTAAAAAACTCTCCAATTTCCACAGATTTGGATAGAACGTTGTCTCACGATTACAGTAATGTAGGTATTGGTGTGTCTATCTTTAATAATAAGAGATATAATTAAGAGTTTTTGTCAATTGGGGTTTGAAACTTCTGGCACCAGATGTGTGATTAATGAAGGTGAGATCAACCAGCAATCCTTATGACGCCAAATTTTACTGAAATCAGTGGATTTCAAAAAAGTACACCCCCATATTGGATCAGCCATCTTGAATTTTTACGATGTGAATTCATATTCGTAATCAGCGAACCAAAAAACCCTTTTATACAAAATCTGGTCAAAATCCGCTCAGAATTTGAAAATAGCGATTCCTGCTCGGTTTTTTGAGGTTAGAAAAAAAACCACACGTTCTAGCTCAATTCTGACAGTGGATTTGAATTCAGCATAGTCTTTTACATAAAAATGTACTATTTGATGTGGAAATAAATTTTTTTCCAAATTTTCCCAGTAAATTTTCATCAATTTTCACTATTTTTCACAAGTTTTTTAAGGTTAGGAAAAAATTGTGACGTGATAGGCCAATTCTGACCCCAGATTCATGTTCAGGAGGCCAAATTACTACGAAAAATATATGTCACATAAAAAGTATACCCAACTTTTCTTTTTTTTTGTGTGGCTGTGATAATTTTTGGAAGAAGCCAAATTGTACTTGATCTAAATCGGTTTATTTCGACCAAAGGGATATAAGTTATGAAAAAAAACATTTCCTGTGCTTCGTTATTTCGTCAGCTTATCGAAAAACTATTTAACTTCGACAGATCACAATTGCCCGTCGTGGAATCGCTGATTTACAATGTTTACGTATCAAAAATGCCACTTGTTCGTCAAAATTTGCAACCTGGCCGATCATTCCGCCGCGTGGGAATCCGATCCCGACAGAACTATGCCGTATCAGCGCCTAGACTTGGCAGATAACCTATTTGTTTATTTTGTGGTTCTGCTTGCTCAGTTCGGGCACCCACTTGGCTGTAAATCCACCGGGTGCGATGGAAAAACGGCGGCGGACGTAATCGGGCTTCGCCATGCCGATCGCAACGTGTGGAAAAATAATAACAACCCATAATATTTTAAAGGTGGTCGCCCTCGGTTCGTTCCCATGCAGTTAGGAGGCAGGATTCTTTTCCTACAAGGCAAATCGGCGGAAGTGAAGGGCTATGGGCACGGTGTGCGGTCTAGGAGCCGCCGTGGTCGCTTTTTCATGCTTAGATTTGGAAGATATAGAGAGGAGAACAGATTCTGTCCCTCCCTCGAGACAATTATTAAGAATAAAAATGATTTTTTAATTATACAGGGTGTTAATGATAAGTTTTGTCAAACTTTAGTGGCGTATTCTACCGATGAAAATAATCAAGGTTTGCCCATACAAAAACAATTTGAAAAAAAGCAAAAAATTCGATTTTCTATTTTTTTTTACTTTTTTGCCTCTAGTTTTTTTTGAGTAAACATAGGTATAGGCATTGCTTCATAGAAAAAAAAGTAGATAAAATTTCCTTCGAAACAAGAGATTGTAGAGTATTTTTGGATGAAAATTGACTGATATATGGCCGCTCAAACTTAGCCAATTTTTCGATTTTCGTCTCGTTTACCCATAACCGTTTTAATTCCCATTTTTTGCAAAAAAAGAAGGAAATAAGCCGTTCAAGAATTTTCATCACCTGACTTATTCGAAGGGTCATTAAAAATGAAAAAACCGTGGGGTGCTATTAAATTAGAGGGTTGAAATTGAGGATAGGGGTGAAAAAGCACTTTTGCAGTTTTTTAAATATAGCACGAAAACGAAGCAAAATTTCGGTATAGCTCATAAGGAAAATTTTGTAGAGAATTGAATTTCCCATCGAAATGGCTTATTTAAAAAATGTAAAAGGAAAATTTTATGAAAAAAATCGTTAAAAAACAATTTTAAGTAAAGAAAAAATAAGATCTTTAGATTTTTTTTACGTTTTTAATAAAATTTAGCAAATACTTGAGACTTTAAGTACAATAAAGTTTATTACTAATGTATATACAGTGTGTCCACGGATGGAGTTGACAAGAGAAGAAACTCTTTTATTTTTGACTTTATCGAAAAATGTCACTCTTTATAAAAAGTTCTGCCCCTCGAAAAAATGAGACTGTCATACAAACATCTTAGTAGGGTGCTCATAAATTAAAAAAACACGAAAATACTCAAGAGAGAAGTACCATTATTTATTATTTTACACAACATTTTTATAAAACAAATCTGTTTATAACCTCATATATTGTCCTAATACAAATTTTAAAATCAAAATTTCAAGTTTGAGGTGGGAAGTAGCTATACATATAGAGTAAATATCAGAATTGAAATTTTTATTTTAAAATTAGTATTAGGACATTTATTTTATAAATAAATTTGTTTTATAAAAATGTTGTGTAAAATAATTAATAATGGTACTTCTCTCTTGAGTATTTTCGTGTTTTTTTTAATTTATGAACACCCTGTATATCTAATCTGTATACATGTATATACATTACTAATAAACTTTATTGTACTTAAATTTTCAAGTTTTTACTAAAATATTTTATTAAAAATGTAAAAAAAAATAAAAAAAATCTTATTTTTTGCTTTCTTTAAAATTATTTATTAACGATTTTTTGCATAAAATTGTCCATTTACATTTTTTAAATAAGCCATTTCGATGAGAAATTCAATTATCTACAAAATTTTTCCTATGAGCTAAGTATACCGAAATTTTGCTTCGTTTTCGTTCTAAAAAACTGTAAAAGTGCATTATCACCCCTATGTTCAATTTCAACCCTCTAATTTAATAGTACCCCGCGGTTTTTTCATTTTTAATGACCCTTCGAACAAGTCATGTGATGAAAATCCTTGAACGGCTTAATTCCTTCCTTTTTTGCAAAAAATGAGAATTAAAACGGATATGGCTAAACGCGACGAAAATCGAAAAATTGGCTAAGTTTGAGCAGCCATATATCAGTCAATTTTCATCCAAAAATACTTTACAACCTCTTGTTTTGAAAGAAATTTTATCCATTTTTTTTATGAAGCAATGTCTATAGTCTATACCTATGTTTACTCAAAAAAAACTAGAGGCAAAAAAGGAAAAAAATACAATACAATCGAATTTTTGCTTTTTTTTCAAATTGTTTATTAACGATTTTTTGCATAGTATTTTCCTTTTAATTTTTTTAAATAAGCTATTTCGATGGGAAATTTAATTCTCTAAATAATTTTTCCTATAAACTATAGCGAAATTTTGCTTAGTTTTCGAAATACAATTAAAAAACTGAAAGGGGTGCATTTTCACCTCTATCTCAAATTTCCACCCTCTAATTTAATAGAACTCCGCGGTTTTTTAATCTAAAATGACCAATTGAACGATTCATGTAATAAAATATCTTGACGTCCTTTTAACCCTGTTTTTTGGATATAATCAATAGCCTATTCAGTGGCATAAAAGATTTAGTGATAACATTTGGGGGATGACATTTTTTTAGTAGGGACTATTTTTTCATGGATAACTTATTCCAAAATACACTCCAGTGACGTAGTTATTGGGGGAGTAAGGGACCTTTTTTGAAAAAAAATCGTACGCCACTGGTTTTTTAAATAATTTTCAATGTTTTAAAATCGATTTGTGGCGTTAAAGTATTCTTGTAAACTATTCGTAAAATTTACTGGTCTTTAGATAATTGGGAAATCAAATAGGAAGATACTTAAGTACCTACGTCGCTATTTATCATTTTCTATTGGTTGCTAAATGTGTAATAGTAAATTCAATATTTTTGAGAGATTTCAAAACACTACACAACATCACAAGATACGTTCACAATTGGATACTATATTTTTTTATTAAAATCTATTTTTAGTTGTATGAAAAACAACTAACTTTTTGCAGCACACAAAACAGTTTATTATTTCTAAAAATTCTATTCAGTCCATTATGTCTTGTTTTAATAGTCCAGTCACTGAAGGTGAAAATAAGGTAAAAGCTTCCAATTTTTTCGGATAGCATGGATTTTCCTGAAAATTTGCGTACAAGTTTATCTGACCCCCCACTTCAAAAGTTATATTGTTTAGATATGTGCTTTTTTCTATTTATACGAAAAAAATGCGAAAATCGCAGATTTACGTATTTTAATGAATCGATTCATTGTTCAAATAAGTTCTTTCATGTTTTTTAATATAATTTATGAAATTTAACTACTTTTCAACCCTTAAAAATCCTTAAAAACTACCCTTCCATGGACAAAAAAATAGAAAGAAAAGTTTTTAACACTTTAAAATATTCTTTTGGTGCATTCACAAAGTATTGCATTTCTTTTGTTATTCATTAGAATGCTTACGACTCATTACAAAGTTGCAACCCTTAAAAACCATCCCTTATAATAAAATAAACAAAAAAATATTATTGAAAGCTTGCGATGTTTTAATGGTATGCAATGTTGCATTATAAACCTTTCATTGGTTTTCAAATGATCTATGATGTATTGCAACTTTTCAGGCACCCAAAAAGCCCTTATAGAAGACCTACCCCTCATAAAAAACCCTACTCTTATAGAAAAATTTCCTAAAAATTATATGTGAGTATGATATAATTATTTTTTTAATTTTATTGAATTTATTCTTAATATTTTTTAATAATTGAATATCAAATAAAAAAATTTTTATATACATAGATAGATAGATGTATTGTACAAATGTTTAAAAAATGGTCTGTTATTTTTTACATGTGTATATAACAAAATATTTCATTTTCATCACTATCATCACTATCTTCAGCTTCGCCTTGGTTCAAAATTGGAGGACAATTGTTACAATTATCGCCAGAACATGAACCACACGTGGGATTACAAAAAAGTCCAACTTTTATGCAACCACAACTTGCGCCGCATCCTTTTTTGCAATTGCAAAATATTATTCTAAGTAGTTCATCTGGTGCAGGTTTTTTTTTGCATTTTTATTGGTTGCAATGTGTGTGTATGAATATATTATTAAAATGCTTACTCAAATCAGTTCACAAGTTCTCCAAAATACACAAAGATGATGGTAATTTACCCGCTCCGAAAATGTTACCGAAAAAATGCGATTAATTTTTTTACCATAACTTTTGTAATTTTAAAGTTATAAATTTACTCAAAAAATCATCTTGTAGGGAATTTAAAGCACTTTAAGTTATGTTATTTGTAGTTTTTTTGAGCGCTTCGTTTTTTAGATTTGTAAGCTAAAAGGGCTCAGGAAAGCCAGTCTTGGAGCTTAGTTTTGAGCTTCTAACAGTCATAACTCACTCCAATTTTATCCTAGAATAAAAAAAAGCAAATTGTTCAGTAAGAAAAAAACTACAATTTCTTACTCCATATTTTTTTATAACTTTGTTAGTTTTTGAAATATTTTGAAAAAAAAGGCGATTTTTAAAAAATTGAAAAATTTAATTCAAAAGTAAATGAAATATTTGGTTAAATTTAGGCTTCTAAAATCGTTCAAATTCCCAGAATTTATGTTAATACATAAATAAAGTAAATTGCAGAAGGAATACGTTTAATTTTTTTTCCGTCAAGTCATTAATTTTAATACCGATTTTTTTTTCTCAAAAATCAAAACAATCATTTTATTTTGATTGTAACTTCATTAATAATGACTGTACTTAGTCTAACTACAGTCACTAACGATCACTAAAATTTTGATATAAAGTTAATTAGAATTTAAAATATTACTGAGAATGTATGCGTTGTTTATGAGACATCCATCAATAAGTTTTGACATAAGTCTACTTTGTGAAAAGTCACTTTTTTTCTTCACCGTAATATTGTAAGAGTTCAATTGAAAGCCTTATTTCTCGAAAACCGTCCTCATTAGGAAGTTCTAACAAGAGTATATTATTTTTAGAAAATAAAATTGTACATTAGAAATTGGAACCCGATTGGTAAAAAACCTAACCCTAAAATGCAATAGGAATGTAGTGTAACTAGCACCCTCTATGAAATATCCAAAAAATAATTAGGCCAGCGTATTTGGCGTCCTTAAAAACCCCGGAAATACCAAATTTCATAAAAATATTTCGCACCGTTTGGAAATTTTCGTAAAAATTCTATTTGAAAAATTTTATTTTGTCGCTCTGTATCTCGAAAACAAGAGGAGATAGACATATAGTTCATAAGAGAAAAAAATTTTATATTTTGTCGTACTATCACCCCCTGAATTTACGGGAGGTCTTTCTGAAACACCCTGTATATGCCAGAATTTTTGAAATCGTATTTTTGAGAAATGACAAGCTTTAGAATTATTTTCTGTTTATTATACTGTGCAGTAAGCTGAAAAAATATACAAATGGAGATCAAATGGAAAAAAAATATTCCTCCATGAGATTATTGGACCTGAAATTTAAAATTTGTACAAAATTTCTTTTTTTTTTTATTCATAGGAAACTTTTTGTTTAAATGTAATTGAAATATCCTTCAAAATAGTATTATTGAAAAAAAAACTGTATTCGTAATTGTACATTTAAGACCAATGATCAAGCTTTCCATTTCCGTCACGTAAAATCTCAGACTGACACGATAACCCAGTGGCGTACAAGTACCTAAATCTAATAATTATTACCGACAACTAAATATTATTTCGAAACGCAAAGTACAGTAATAAATTAAAAATTATAAGTTTGTCGGTAAACTTAAATCACGTTCTTACCGATTAAACCGATCTTTATCACCAAAAATGCGATTTTTCCGATGACGTATACGTCTATTGTTCCGACAGGACACCAAGTCTGTACAGAATATAAAATCAAACCACCCAAAGACAATATTTTTTACAGATTCATATTCACGAACCATATGAAATCCTAAAGAACCACCAGATATAAATGAAAAAATTAGCGCGCGGTACGACCTGTCTTGCCCAGCACAATCGTCCATGACCATGGGCGTAACAAGTCCATAATTTCAGGAGGGGCTCAAAAACAAGTGAAACAAGAGGCATGGGAAAATATTATCTGGCATACATTACATGTTTCAAATGGATTGACCATTGAATGTGAGTTAAAAAAATGGAAAGACGGAAATTGTGTACATGCTAAATCAATGCATCTTATTTCGCGATTTACGATTTACGTGGTTAAGTACGTTTATAAAACGTACTAGACAATTCCAATCTACCATCACTGACATACAGTAGGTCCAAATGAACGAAGATGAGCCAAATATCGATCCCTTCTGGATAATACCGGACTAATGAATCCTTTAAGATAATTTAACACCCCCCGGGCGGCCGCCTGACTACGCCCTTGGTAGTTCGCTACTCCCCGCCAATATCGTTTGCTAAAATATAAAACAGGTATTGAATAGACCTGTGTGAATGCCGCCGGATCGCCGTCTAATAGACAAAGGGGCATTAGACCGGCTCCCCCTGCGAATTTCAAAGGGGTCTAAACGCGTTCAATGTACTCGTACAATGTCTATAGAACTCGCCCTAGCCGAGAGCTGTACTCCGGATACCGGTTGGGTGTGCGAATTTTTTTGCCAAAAATCGCGCATAGGACTTATTTAGATTAGATACTGTCAGGTCCCCTTAGGGCCCTTCAATGGTCAAGGATCCAGCGATGGGGTTAGATTAGAGATGGGGGAACCGGGCTCTGTCTCTAAGGCTGCGCGGTGATATCTTCTAAGTGAGTTATATCGGGTGTTAAGTGCAATATATAATAAAATAAAAATAAAATCGGCGAAGATCAACTTTCATTTTCCCAAGATCTGAAATGATGTTCCAGAAGATTTTTTCCTATTCTTAAGATTAGGTATAAAATTAAACAAGAATTAAATATAACAAGTCCAGCTAAGGATGAAAGCACATTGGTTAATTCAAAAATGAAATGTCCCGGTTATTTTTGCAAGAAGTTGAACCCGGTTGAAGTTCTCACCTTCTACTGTCAGTCTCTTTTTAATATTTTTGTGTCTTTCTACGTTCAAGTACGTGTATTAACCAGTAACGTTGCCGATGTTATTCGGAATGAATGATCTGTATATGTTTCAGGATGTTCTAGTTTCAAAAACTGTGCAATCTTATTAGGAATCATATTATTATTGCCGACTGGTTGGTTGTAACATCTTCCTGCTTGATAGCGCATAAAGAAGCGTGAAATTTCAGTTTTAATTTTCAATCTAATCTTGATATATTTCTCTAGGTGAGAAACAGAACCCAGACGAGAAGTAAACAATTACTTACGTACGGGACATACCATTTTTAAAATCTGGAATTGTAACTACAATAAGAAATTTTTTAAATTGACGTTATCCAAAGTAAGTTTGCATAACTCATCAGAACGGCATGCTCCTGCAATGCCTAAGACCGTCACTACCTTCATTAGCAAATATGTGTTATTGGGTGCCTGAACGAGAAAAACGTATCCACATTCTCATCCATGGAAACATTTCCGTGAAGATTTCCGCAATATTTTACGTTGCATCTTTATTCCAGGAAATCGCACGAAACTTCGACAACCAAACAACCAAAAGCTCTATAGGAACCCCAATTACATCAATATAGTGGTTGTCCTTTACTCTACGTGCTCGAAACGCGTCTGGATCTGCCTTTATGTGAATTTTTTACGGTCTACCTGAATTTCATTTTTCAAAAGCTTTTTTAAGACTCTACCAGATCTGCTTAAATTATTTTCTAAACTATAGCGCGTACATGTATTTAAAAAAACTAGGCTAATCATGTTTCTAGAACGTTAGGAACAATGAAACGCCAAAAACATACATGAGATATCTCGATGGCACCCTGATAAGAGCGCCACATTCGTTATTCGGTAGTAAGTGCTTTGATAACTATAGATCCAGAGATATCGACGTTATCGCAATCCCAAATTTAATAAATTCGATCGCAAGAACGCGCAGAAAACTACATGCGATTTCGCGACCCGGAAAATATCTAAATAAAACATTATAAAAAGTGTTATTCGTTAGCAAACCGAAAATAAACAGTCCCAGACAGCCTAGAGCAATAACAAACCATTATCAATTTTAAATAATAACATGAAACTTATAAAAGGAAAATATGAAAAACAAACAATTGCAACCTACGACAATAAATCTTATCGTAACGTTGCGGATGATATCTCCGTCGTCGGTGAAAGTTTCGTTTCTTTTGCGTAAATTTGTTATAACACAAGGCTAGTTCTTTGTTGACACACATCTTTATCAAGGTTTGCCAAGCGACACAGTGTGTATCCAACGCCTTATCAACGGTTCATTAGTGTAACTTTAGATGGAGTTTGTGTCCACAGAAATTAAAAAACTGCAACTCTCCATGCTCCTTTTTCAATTCCATACATCTGGGAACAAGTCTATTAAAGTTCCACTCAGATATTTACGTCAGGGAAAGTACTCGATCGAAGATAACAATGCTTCGATATAAACCAACTTTTCCTGCAACCATCGTCAAAAAAGTGCAATTTTTAAACTTTTAAGTGTCAAAAGTATGTAGTAAGTCTTCGAAAAACAGTGAAAAAATGCGGTAAAGAAGCTCAAATTCTTGAGAAGTGACACAATATTAACATAACATCCAAATACAGTTGCAATCGTATACATATTTTTAGTCAATTGGTACTAGTTATTCTTGTAAAAGTTTAAAAACAAATCTAAATGCCCTAATATACAATCTCTAATTTACTAAACAGAAAGACGTCATCTAAATAGTAGAATGAAAAATCAAAGCCTGATAGAATTTCATTCATGAACATTTGGAATGTTACCGAGCATTTTTTAAACCAAATGGCATCCTTGAAAATTCGAACAATCTAAATTGCATAGAATATAATATTTGTTTTATTGATATCCTCTGCTACAGGAAGGACATTGAAAAAATGCGATAAAAAAGCTTATACTCTTAAGACGTCATACAACATCAATATAATCAAATACATCTCCTTAATGTTGCAACCATACACAAATTTATTAGACAAAAAAAATTTCTACTGGTACCACATGTCGTAGCCATTTATTAAATACACTGTCGTAACATACAGTTAAATGCCGTGTTGATTGTATGGCTTTATAACTCCAACAACAGATTTACTCAGTTTGATACTAAGTCGACGTTCTTGTAAAAGTTTAAGAATATCTAAATCCATTCTCTAATTTATTAAACACAAGAACATCATCTAATAGTAGAATGAACAATTAAATCCTGATAGAACTTTATTTATAAATATTTTTAAATGTTTGGCGCACATTTCTTAAACCAAATGGTAACCTTAACAATTCGAACAATCTAAATTACATAGAATATAATATCTGTTTTATTGATATCCTCTGTTACAGGAATTTGATCTAACTAAATCTGTTTTAAAGAACATTTTGCACCCATTTAAATTCCTATTAAAATTTTCTATATGTAGTAAAGGATATGAATTTGGTATCATAATTAAATTTAATTACATGTAACCTTCAACCATTTGGTTCATTTTTAACCATATGTAATCACGAAGATATGAATGAAGATGACGGTTTACAAATACCTAACTGTTCCACATGTTTAAATTCTGTTTTAGTAGTTTTGTTTTCAATAGGACCAAATCTCTGATTTCAAAATCTAATGATAACTTTTCTAAGGGTTGTTCCTCTTAAAATGTAAACCTTTGTTAGGTGCATGAATGTTTTGGAGATCACTTAATTTTTTATCTCTATCCTGAATAATTTTTTTTTTGATTTTGTGCTTATTTTGGATGCAAGAGCATATAATTACTGATATCTTTATTATCATTGACATTCAAAGTTAATTTTATCATTCAATACGTTGATGGCTTAGAATATTTGAAGTTTCCACCAAAATAATCAAAAGCACTGATTCCATCAATTTGAAGGCCCTTTTTATGATAAAAACTTTTTCTGCACTTGCATAAAATACTTCTACGAGTCGGTTTCATCGACGTATATTCATGAGGTTCTTTTCCCACATTTCGCTTGTTCCTTAAACTGATCACACGTGCAAAAAGCAATTATCATTGCATGAACAACTATTTTTTTTTTGCATTCATCATCATCAGTTCTGATCAAAACCAATTTGGTGTTAGCTTCGCCCTGTACAAATACCCGATCTCCTTTAAATTTTTTCGGCAAAAAATACAACGCACGTAGTGTTACTGTTAGAAACCACGCTATTAATTAAAGATTTCGGCTATACATGGCACCCAGGTAAAGCATTTGTAAACTAACTACACTCTGTGACTGAAATTTCAAGTACCCAAATTTTCCTTACATTCGGTATTGTTATGCGGACCGCGGCATAAAAATTACGGATTGTCAAGGTGTCTTATCGTTTTCCATGTACAAAATCAAGTTAGTGAATAGAATAGAAACAATTGGACACAACAGCCATCTACCTGTTGAAAGTAGGTGGTTGTTGCAGTGACTTGCAATCTAATTTTTAAGCTACATTTGAAAAATATTCTATTTATTTGTTAGTACTAATCCTAGAATTATTGAAATTATCACTTGGGTAATAAAATCGAGATAAAAAGATATATAGGTACCTACTTATAGAAGAATTCCTAGATATGGTGTGATGTATATCAGATGAGATAGAAATAGTTGTTTCTTATTAACAATTAAGACGACAAATGTACAACTCTAATCGCTAATTGATCCATTTCTATAATTGAATATGAATTTAAGACTCGCCATTCTTGTAGATAAGAGAAATATTCACATTCATATATTTGTCTTCATTTCTCATTTGTATTTGTGGATTTTTGTTTTATAAACAAATTTTTAGTTTCAAATAACCTACCTCCAACAAACGTCTCTTTTGTATAAATTATTTCCTTGGTACCTTCAACTGCTGTGTCTACAATGGCGTCTGTATAAACGACATAAAAAATATATCATCGACCTTTGCGCTTGCAGCTACGTGCCAGATCCTCAACTCATAGATAAAACTCAAATTTAGATTAAAATTAAGGTTATGGTAATAAAACACTAACCCCTTTAGATTTAGCTATTACAATTTTATCTCTAATAGACTTTAATCTAGGATGTTAGTTCGCGAATGCACGGATCTATCTTATCGTAATCGCTTGGATTTCTCAAAACTGGGCGGAGTTGCAGAAGATTTTGTCCAATTTGTAATCGAAACGGTTGACAAATGGGTGTGATGGCGTCGTGGCATAGTGGGCACTCTTCAAAACTACCAATGACGGGGCAGATTGTCGGCCCAAGATAGTAGTTGAGATTGCAGCGAGTAGGTAATGTTATCAGAGACAGCATATTGCAACGCAAAGGGAAGATTTCCGATAGTCGGTTAAACCAACGACAGTGTTCGTAGAAAGGAAGAAATTTTTATGTTTTTTGTATTACAGGTTACTTTTTTGGAAAATTTCATTACTAGATATGTAGAATTTTAGTTTTAGTGTTGCTTTGGTTTGGTAAAATTGCATTTAAAATGTAATTTATAATTTTAAAAGGGAATATAAGTGAAAACATAATTCGTCTACGACAGAGACTATTAAAGTTAAAACAAATAAAGTAATAATTCTTAGGTGTACCACGAGGAGGATAAAATCCATAACTAATAAAATGAATAGTCTCTAAAAATCTCCGTTGTACTATCTCTAATTGAATATTACAAACATTATAAGTGGGACTCCCAAACAACCGATGCAAATTCAAGTTAACAACGCACAAATCCTGCATGCAACATATTTAGAACCTTCACGTCCTGAAAGTCCTGAGAATTATGCAAAATAAAACCTAAATTCTCATAAGCAGATTTGGTTACTAAACCAATACGCTCATCAAACGATAATCTAGTATCAAATGTAACACCAAGGTCAGTAAACTGCGTTACTCTGTTTAAAAAAGATTCACCAATTTTATAATCAAAATCTAGATTAGTTTTGCGTCGACTGTAAGACATAATTTTACATTTGCTTGCCTTTAGAATTCATGAACACCAACTGTGAATCTGTCAAGATTATCTTGTAATCTAGTACAATCAGTAAAAGATTTAACTTCTAAGAACAACTTCAAGTCGTCCGCATAGAGTACATAGTTGACGCCGAGGCATTCAGTTAGGTCATTAATGAAAATAACAAACAGTAGTGGCCCTATGATTGACCCTTGCGGAACTCCTGAAGATTGATGGAATTTACAAGATTGAAAGCCACGATACTGCACACATTGGAAATATCTTCAAGATGGTTCTTTTCCTTAATAATTTTTTTGGGTTCTTTACAGATAGTACTTCAGCGATATGATTGACTGTGTCTTCAGAAATATCTTTAGTTTTTTCCACATACCTAATATGTATAAGTTAACTTTTCAGAAATTGAAGAAAATATATCTTCCATATAACTCTTTTTTATATTTTTTCACATGGTAAGTCTTCAAAATAACTGTTTTTCTCAATCAAATTTGGTTGCTTTCACATATAGTACTTTGGCAGCATGGCACAACAATGTCTTCAGAAAATTACTCATTTTCCTAATCATTTTTTATTTCTTCACATACCCATAGCACTGTGGCAGCCTAGCATAACTGTATATTCAAAAAGTAATTTTAAAAATGACTATTTTCAGTAATATTTTTAGTTTCTGGATATACATAGTGCTTTGGTGCATACCAGTATCTTTAGAACTTGATCAAGTTATGTCTCTCTTCTAATCACTTCTTCACATTAGCATTATGGCAGCACTGAACATTTCTTTGAACATATCAACAAGAGTTTTCACCAGTCAGGTCAAGATTTTTCCCTAACCTCAAAATACGACTAAAAACAACTGAAATCGTATGTTTTGAGGTTCAAAACCATGGCGAAAATTGGTATTCGCCACTTCTAATATTTTGTGGGCCTGTGTTATCAAAAAATGCGAGGAAACCGCAGAATTCCAACGGGTATATCACGCGAGGCCAGATGTTTGCAGAAAGTCCTATAAATTTCATCAGACGACATTTCAACCCGTCTCTCTCGCTCGATTTATTTTGCTAAACAAACAAACGGTTTTTATATGCCCTAGATTGTATTTGTTATGAGAATTTTTATCGCAATTTTTATTTATCATTAGCAAATGTTATTTGCCTATTCCTTAGATAACCTTCAAACTATTCTTATGCTTGTAAATACTCGGTATCAGGAGTGGCTCTGTCCGGACAAATTTAGATTGCACGTAAAATCTCGGATCTCATTAAATTCTATCGTTATTTAAAAAAGGAATAAGAGAACTTCTCTTTGTTCGACACTTTATTTATTAACTTAAGCGTGATTATGAGTGACCTACCAACCTTGTGGAACATCGCATGACACTATTTGGTTAGTTTTTATCTGCTAGAGTTTGCCGTCTGCCAGTGGTCTTTGTCTCTCCAAGTTCCTCGTCAAAATTACCCTTACTAGATCCTTTGGATACCACTCAGAAGTACTAAAGCGAAAGATCAATAGTTCGCGCTATATTTTCAATTCTGTCGATTTAAACACTTATACTGAATTTTGACGAATTTGGATTACGTAAAACAACCATTTTTCATGAGATTCTGTTCAACCAATCAGCGATCACATTATCTGGAGCATAGGAGTAACGGTTTGTCGTTGTTCATTATAAACGATTCATTAATATTGACAACGCCAAGTTTAGAGGATCATAAATTTCTACAAGATGATCTGAAATTTTGAGATAAAATTATAAATATTGGTGGCCAAATGAAAACGAAACAAAGCCATTTTCAGGAACTGCGTCAAGATTGTAGAAAAACGCTCAGACCCGTCGATTTTAGATTAAAGGGGAACATTCTTTGCTGGTATTTTTGACTCCGCCACTTTCACTCCCCAAGCAAGGGTAAGCATCACCCCAAAATATTTAAATGGCATTGGGAGTTGAGTAATATTTCTTTCGAAAGCTCTTACAATTCTCTTTACAACAGACCTTAAATTTTGAAAAAAAATTACATTTTAAAATTTAAATTACTTATGTTTAGTTGCTTACTTACTACTTAGTTGATTAAATGTTCAAACTGATGACCGCCCGCTTCCATACAAGAATAAAGATTTTGTTCGAAACGTTCGCGCACATTCCGAAGCATTTCCGGAGTGATTCGACGGCATTCGTCGACGATTCTTTGACAAAAGTCTTCCAGTGACGCTGGCCGTGTTTAATAGATTTTACTTTTTAGGTATCCCCACAAAAAGAAATCAACGGGCGATAAATCCGGTGATCGTGGAGGCCACTCAATGTTGCCTCTTCTCCCAATCCAATTCCGTAGAAAACGTTGGTCCAAATACTGACGGACAATTAACGCATAATGCGGAAAAGCACCGTCCTGTTGAAAAATCAAATGATCTTCGTCATACTCTGGAACATTTTCGATAATATCAGACAAGACAGGGTCAATAGCGTCTTCTAGTAATTGCAAATACATTTGGCCAGTCAAATTACCAGGTACAAAAAAAGGACCCACCAGCCGGTCACCGAAAATTCCAGCCCATAGATTTAATTTTTCCAGTTGCTGTGTATGCACCTCGCGAAAAACTCTTGTGTTTGAATCGTACCAATAGCGGCAATTGTGACGATTTACCGTCCCGTTCAAGAAAAAATGCATACGTCAGAAAAACAGATGTTAAAAAGGAACTGTGGATCGTTCCCTGCTCACTCACTATTATTTCACAAAATTGCAAACGGCGGTCATAATCATCCTCATGAAGTTCCTGGACTAAATGTATTTTGTATGGATGGAATTTATTCTTCTTCAAAATGGTTTGTATGCTAGTTCGATTGATCCCAGACACAGATGCCAGCTGCCTCGTACTTAATGTAGCATCAAGATGAACTTGTCCCAAAACTGCAACTTCACTAGTCTCATTAACTATAGGTTTTTCAATTTCTCGTTTTTTATTGGCTACGTTCCCCGTCTCTTGAATTTTTTTTACTAACTCTAGTACATACTTCCTCCTGACATGTCGATCTTGATGTTGTTCATTAAATAGCTGAGCTGTTCTATTCGCACATTTATTGTTCATAAAGTAAACCGAATTGATATCTACCCTTTCCGCAATGGAATAAACCATAGTGTTTAATTTTCAAAAACACAATTAAATAAACTACCAACCAACGCATCCAAATAATACTAGAAAGTAATTTGGAATCCACTAATTTTACGTTCATTGTGTGTGTGTATAGCACTCATTTCTGTTTTTTACAATTGTGTTTTTTTTACTAAAGTGATAACAAATCGCCAAATACCAATGTAACGCAAGAAATACTAAATTTGTACCATTGGCGTACTTAACTCGAATGACTGACATTTTTACCGTTACTAATTTTTTGTACTTAGGTTTCAACTTTAAAATCAAAATTCCTAATAAGTATTGGGCGGAATTATGAAATTTAAAGTCTGTTGTAAAGAGAATTGTAAGAGCTTTCAAAAGAAATATTACTCAACCCCCAAAGCCATTTAAATATTTTGGGGTGATGCTGACCCTTGCTTGGGGGTGAAAGTGGCGGAGTCAAAAATACCAGCAAAGAATGTTCCCCTTTAATCTAAAATCGACGGGTCTGAGCGTTTTTCTACAATCTTGACGCAGTTCCTGAAAATAGCTCGTTTCGTTTTCATTTGACCACCCTGTATAAAGAGTCATGTAAGTAAATAAGATTCATAGAATAGTATAAAGAAAAAAAATGGTGGACGAATCATAAAATATACATTAAAAATGTATCTAAAAACTCAAAATAAAAATGTGTTTTTTTTGGGATGTCAAACTTTGACTGACATGTAACAAATGTCAGCAATAGTGTCGAATTTTTATATTAAATGAGTTTTATGTGGATTATAATTATTCAAAAATTTATTACGACGATAAAAACAAATTATCCTCAAACCGTTATCCTTGGAAAAATATTCATGGCGTTTCACTTAGTCCTTATCGAATGCATCTAATTTTAACCCCCGCATTTTAAAAAATTTAAATTTCCAATTCTCAGCTCTCCCTCCCCTCCCCTTCAATATCCGTTATGTAAGCCCCTACGACAACATGTCAAATATTGCGTCCGAATTAGACGTATAACAACAAGAAACTGCTGCCCCGATTGGACGTAAAGCAGCCTTGACCCTCACGTGTTTTTGTTTTGCATGCTTATTAAATTTGATACTGCGTCTAGTTACACAACAATTTTCGAAAACATAATGCAGCTTTGCAACGCAAATAGGAGTTGCGACTGTAGTTTTCTAGCTCCTCGTAAGGATTTTTTAATTCTGTTCTAATTTTAAGGCAAGTCAAGTCTACAAATTCCCTAAAATTTACATCTGATGAACTTCAAGGACAAGTTATTAATTATTACTAACTAATAATATTGCAGGAAACAAATACTCTGCGGGCTATAGCTCAATCCAGCACTGAATTACATCCACAATATCTGGCTAACATGTCATATCCTTCACATTAATTTATGATCATCTGAAAAAATAATCTGTCCAGATGTTATTTAAAAAAAAAACAGGAGTTTATCTTTGACAGAGTGTAATATTAGAAAAATAAAAGAGATAATTTCTTGGAAACCTTACTTTATTTAATTACTTTATACCAGATAAGGTTTTTTATTAATAATGTTTTGATAGATTATTGTTTTAGATAAAGGTAATTGCTGGATATTTTGAGTACAATTCAACGCTGGACGGAGCTGTAGCCCGCAGAGAAGTTGTTTCCTACAATAGCATTAACTATTATTTAATAGCCTGTTTTTGAGATCGTGTTTTGTTTTAACATTAAAGTAATAAGGCAATTCACATAAATTAGAAAAAATCTAATGACGCCAAACAATGTTTTTTAATACCAAAAATACAGATATGAGCTGCTTGCCCCGACAACACTGAAAAAAAAGTATTTGGATCAAACGAGCAGATAGTTTTAAATGGATTTATTTGCCTAAATGTTATTTTATTCTATTCAAATGTATATACTTTCGTCAAACTATCTGAAAGATTTGCTGTAATCTACAATTTTTCTTAGAATTTATGTTATTTGTAAATATATATAATTTAATTCAAATCTTTTATAGTTTTGAAATTTATTATCTCGAACTTTAGCTACAATATCTCCTACAGTTTATCACAAACTGCAAACATATTTGTTTCAAAACTACCAGTTTCTTAAAATATATATGTGTATATTTAAAATTTAGTATTAATGTAGGAATTATTCAAGACAAATGTAGCATATTATAATCAAACTTATGTTTTCTTGAAAGAAAATTGTAGCAGGTTGGAAACAGAGTTTCTGGGCGAATTTTTGAAAAAATCATACGCGAGTATAACCATACAAAAAACTGATCCTATTTTTGAATGAATTTCAAATTTGCTACAATGACTGATGGATATTTAAAAACAGAAATTAATTTTCAGAACTTTTATTATTCTTTGATGAGTCGAATTATTATTTTTTTCACAGCTTTCACGGGTGTACCCTCCTGATGGACGGGCCAAACCCAAGTCCATCAGAAGTTAATTTTTTATTTAAAAAAGATCGTGTTATATGTATTTACTGTATGAAGAATGACTGCGATTTGCGCAATGATATGAATATTCTGATCTAAATTGATTTGCTCGAGATGTTTATTGAACAAGTGTGGTGTGATACCGAATAGTGTGCACTCGGTTTTGTTTTTTCTATTGCCACTTTTTGCTATTTTTGTTTTTTTTTTGAGTATTTTTTTAATTACATTTTGGTCAGATGGTCTTGCTATATCAATTATGTAAGTTTATCCTGAATTGTTATACCCAGTCTGTTATGTGCCATATAATTTATAACATTTACTCTCTGATATTGTTCGTGGTGTGTATGTATGGATCTGGTTTTCATGCAATTGATATTATAACGCTATTAATTGATGTATGATGCATATGTTGCCACTCTTATGGTATTAAATCACTTCTTTCCTGTACAATATCTTTTAGTAGATCGCACAGATAAATTACTACCAATTACTACCTCAAGCACATCATTGAGCAATATCTATTAATAAATTCAACTAGCCAAATCAGACGGTTTTGATCCTAATCGATCTATAGTTATCAAAGTTCAAAATATCTGCAGTAACTTAAAACGTTAGAGATAAGATAGGGATAGTAAATGGTGGTATAATTATGTCACGTCACTGCTTAAGATACACATACCGAAGTTGTTCACGAAACAAACGATCTATTTTAACACGAAATTGTATAATTATCAATTCGTTTTTGCAGAGAACCTCAAGGCACTGTTTCCGGACCACTTCATCCACAAAATCGTATTAATGACATTGACATAGTTAGCAATATTAGTAGAAATTCCTTGTGATAGTGTAACAGTCTTATTTTTACTACAAAGCGAATTCTATTGACGTTTAATCTCAATGAATTGTAATTTTCGAGCCCTGATCTGCGCGTAAACCCGAAAGTACAGTTTCATCATCGAAAAAAGCTCCACTTCTGTACCTGATGTCTAATTAACAGTGCCTTTATTGTGCGTAGGGGAGAAATCTCTATAGGAGCCTATAAATACTACTCAACAATGCATATTCGAAGGAAAAATGGCAGATTTTCCCGGCGGGATATCTCGCGTTGTGCCAACGATAATTTATATTTTCGCAGTACCCCACCATCGGTGTGTACTACACAAAGCAATAAAATTAATCATCTTAAAAAAAATGTATAGGTATAATGCAGATTTTAATGTCCGGTAATCAATGTTTATTTTTTTCACCACTTGTAGACAAAACTTATAATCTCTACATCTCATTTTGATTGACACTATCTAAGTATTAGGTGGAAAAAACATTTTTTTTAGCATGTATTCGTTGGTTAACATGATTGTTATTCACCTAAAGCAATTAAGTGATGTAGTGTTTTTTATTTCAAATGATATGATGCCAAAATAGCCAAAATTTCGATCATGCCTAGAGCATTGTTTCATTGTCACCTTTGGAAAAATATACTTATAGGTAACTTGATTTTCTACATTCAATATGATGCTTTGATAGGTATTTTTTCTGGGAACTTTACCACAACGCTATTTTAAAATGTAAGTAAATAAAGCTCTACAAATTCGAGTTTTACTGTATGCATGAGTGTATTAAATTATAATTTTGCTACTTTACCCTACACTAGTTAGCACAACAAAATTTCTTTAGAAAATACAGTGTCTAAAAAGTAAAACGTTTTTACAAGAGAACAAGTCAATAATTTTCTTGTTCAGGCACCCGATAACACATGAGGAATTGATTTTCAAAACGCAGTTTTCGGTTTTGATTCTCAAATTCCATTTTTTTCGTATTCAAAAAAGGTTTACACAAAATACCACAAAAAATATTTTCTAATGTCAGGTGATTAATACACTTAATTATTATTATCTTTATAGCACCAACAATTTTTCACATATGATTATTACGTAATTATCTCAGTGTGTTGTGTTTCAAAAACTGCGTTTTGAAAATCAATTCCTCACATATTTACTAATGAAGGTAGTGACGATCTTAGGCATTGCAGGAGCATATCGTTTTGATGAGTTATGCAAACTTACTTTGAACAACGTCAATTTAAAAAAAGACATTGTAGTTACAATTCCAGATTCTAAAAATGGTATGTTTCGTACGTTTCCAGTTACTTGTCGTCTGGGTTCCGTTTCTTACCTAGAAATTCTCAAGAAATATATCAAGATTAGATTGGAAATTAAGACTGAAATTTCACGCTTTTTTATGCGCTATCAAGCAGGTAGATGTTACAACCAACCAGTCGGCAAGAATACCCTTTCTATGATTCCTAATAAGACTGCACAGTTTTTGAAACTAGAACATCCTGAAACATATACAGGCCATCCATTCCGAAGAACATCGGCAACGTTACTGGCTAATACAGGAGTTGATGTATTAGCCATCAAGAGACATGGTGGGTGGAAATCAGCCAGAATTGTAGAAAGTTATGTTGCTGGCAGTTTAAGTAACAAAAATAAAATAGCCAACAGGATTCTTTACAGTGACACTACTTCAACTCCAGTTTCTAGTAGAACTATGCATCATGTTGTTTTAATGGATCAGTCAGATAATATTCACCCTACGGTGTCAAATCATGTTGAGAAAAATGTGACAATTAGTAAACGCGAGGGGAATAATTATTAAGATTTTATAAATGTTACTAAATGTAATAACTACACTTATTATAAATATTTATTCATAATAATTAACAAAATGTATTGTTCATCAAATATTTCTATTTATTTGTTCAAAAAATATGATTTATAACTCGAAATCGCTTTTTCCCTAGAGAGGTTTTTTTTAATCTTGAATTTTATCATTGGAATTGAATAAAATGTATTGTCAGAAAGTGATGAAGAAAATCTACCACATGAAGTGACTAAAGCAGCGAAAAGTCCAATTTCTGGACTTATTCCCAGCAAATTCGATCAGGCAATATCAATCTGCTTACAAAGACTTTTTGGAATGCTATGATTCTAAGAAATTAAAAAAATGTATCTGAAAGTGTGATGTGCAAATGACCTTCCGAAGTCTACATTACTTTATGATAAAGAATATAAACGTTTTGAGACATAGACAAGCAGAAATTCAGTGACAGCTGTTTGCTATACTAATGGGATATTTCCAAGAACTGGTGTATCTTACCTTTTATTACTTTAAAGAAATATTTATAATTTTTGATAATTTATATTTGTTAGTCAGAATCATTCAGCCCATTGCGGACAAAGTATTCAATGTTGAACGCCACATAATTAGTGCGCAGAAAAGTAAATATAGGAGTATGTCATCGAATAGAGGCTTATTTGAAGCAAATATTGAAAGAATATATTCCAAAAAATCTAAGATAAGGATATTTTGAAATTTATTATAGAAGCATCATGTCATACATATCTTTTAGAAAAGGTAATATAGGAAATAATTGGCTATATTGTTGCAGGTGCTTAATAGGTTTTTGGTATTGTAGGTTGTTCTACTAATGGGTGTTTTTTTGTGGATAAAGAAGACATGAGTTGGTAAAGCTCTCGATAGCTGATACAGAATATGACAAAGGAATCGTTGTACTAGTAAAAATTAACGATACAAAAACTGGAGTACCAAAATCTTTTACTATTGTGGAAGAAAATGAAATGCACGCTCTCTAATTGTATCTAATTGTTGCGAACAAAATAAATTAAAAAACGGCGGTGGTTTCTGACATATCGGAATGGTCGATGTACTGAGCAACCAGTAGGCAAAAGTACCTTCGGTAGCATACCTTCCAGAATTGGAAAATATCTCGGCTACCCAGAAGTTGTAATATGTGGCAGAAGCTAAAATGTACACAGGTCATTGTTTGCTTCGTACATCGACAACTCTTCTCGTAGATGCAGGTGCAGATATGATAACATTGAAAATACATGGAAAATGGAAGAGTGACTGTAGCATCAGGATATGTAGAAGATAGCATAAAGTCCAAAAACATAATATGTCGTTTAATAGCAGGAGTGGACAATTTTTTTGAATTGATTGTGGGGGAAAATGAATAACATTTATTCAGTGGCAAAGAAAATTTAGGTAGTTTTTCTGGTGTTACTGTTAAAAGGTCCTTCTCAAATTGTACTTTCGTTTTTAAAGACGGTTGTAAATGATTTTTCTTAATAATTTAAAGCAAATTATTGCTATATATCAAATATTAATGTTAATAAACTTTGTACTTTCATTTGTCTGCTTCATTTAACAAGACACATTTATATTCTACCCCTGCAGAAAAAAAGGGTACAAAATAGGGTTAAAATAAGGGCGATAATATTTAGGTCCGCTCATTTCACCCTAGAGTGATATGACGTTGTTTTCCTATTCCGTTTCCTAGTAAATAAGCCAACTATATCGCCTAAGTGAAAAATAAATTATTATCCGGCATATTCGTCCCGGTATCTAAGACTTCTAAGGAAAATCTTGTAGGCCTTGTAGCACGGATCAGGCTTCGGGGCGTCACCTTGTAGTCTCTAGGCAGAGTAGAGGCTCATAAAGATTCTTTCGGGCGCGTGGAGTATTTTAAAATGTAGTTGGTTCCTGAGAACTCTAGCTTTATTGATTTTGTGTAACTAAGACATTCTTCCCTACGAATTTTAAGTTTTAAAACTAAGCACCCGCTCTCTCTAGCTGCCCGGGAAATGCAAAGAAAAAGGGGGAGGGGCGGCGGACGCGCCGGTGCCAACGTTTTTCACTTTCATTAGTGAATATTTCAGAGCCGCGCTCTAACTGATAATTCCGCTGCCGGGGCCTCCGCTCATTTCATTGTTGTAATTCTGACTGTCGGACGCACGGCGCTGCTCGCTCCTGCACGGAGGGATTTTTTTCTGTGGCGTTGCGTCTCTTCGAAACGCTTGGAATTAGGTGAAAAGTTCAGATGAACTACTTTTTTCGTAATTCTGCCGCTTCCCCAAATTTATTAATTTAGACCACGCAGATAGAAAAGCGAATGCAATTTAATAAATGTATTACATCTTTGTCAGTAGTCCAGTCAATGACCATTTTTCCGTATATAGTTTTGCCAAACAGCACCGATTTTCATAAAAATTTGGATTTAGGTTCTACTTACCCTCTATTTCAAAGTTGACCTTGTACCGTTGGTTGCTTTTACCCTGGGGGTGGATGCCACTCCTTCTCGGGGGTGAAAAATGTTTCATTGAAAATAACCGGGAATGGATATATTGACTAATCCTAAGCAACTTTTGTTCTATAAAGTTTTTTCTGAAAGTCAATACTTGTCGACTTATTCGCGAGTGAAAGTGTAAATTTTTTAACAAAAAAAAGCACTTTCTGACGGTTCTTCGCGAATAACTCAAAAAGTAAGTATTTTATCAAAAAAATCATTCTTATAAAAAATGTAGCTTATAAAAAAACAAAAAGACTGGTGTGTTTATGGTGTCTGTACACCCATACAGGCGGAGTAATAGCTTGTGGAACGTTGGTTCTTATTCGTCAAAGGCCAAAATTGAAAGTTTGGACGTGAAATAACCAAAAACCAATGCATTTTTCAGGGAATACTCATAGAACCTTTTCTAAAGTGCTTGAAAAAACCATTATTTATATTTTTTATAAAAGTCCCTAGCATCAAACCTAAGCGAGTTATGACGAAAATAAAGTTGGTCCGTATTTTTTTTGGCGACAAAACACAATTGAAAATAATTTACTTTATTTATGTACTTGTAATATGCTCTAGAAGTATGACCGGTTTAAAGTGCTTAATTTTGAAAAAAGTTGAGCTCGAAGTAGGGTTTCTGGTCGAGACTTCTCGANTAACGATACAAAAACTGGAGTACCAAAATCTTTTACTATTGTGGAAGAAAATGAAATGCACGCTCTCTAATTGTATCTAATTGTTGCGAACAAAATAAATTAAAAAACGGCGGTGGTTTCTGACATATCGGAATGGTCGATGTACTGAGCAACCAGTAGGCAAAAGTACCTTCGGTAGCATACCTTCCAGAATTGGAAAATATCTCGGCTACCCAGAAGTTGTAATATGTGGCAGAAGCTAAAATGTACACAGGTCATTGTTTGCTTCGTACATCGACAACTCTTCTCGTAGATGCAGGTGCAGATATGATAACATTGAAAATACATGGAAAATGGAAGAGTGACTGTAGCATCAGGATATGTAGAAGATAGCATAAAGTCCAAAAACATAATATGTCGTTTAATAGCAGGAGTGGACAATTTTTTTGAATTGATTGTGGGAGAAAATGAACAACATTTATTCAGTGGCAAAGAAAATTTAGGTAGTTTTTCTGGTGTTACTGTTAAAAGGTCCTTCTCAAATTGTACTTTCGTTTTTAAAGACGGTTGTAAATGATTTTTCTTAATAATTTAAAGCAAATTATTGCTATATATCAAATATTAATGTTAATAAACTTTGTACTTTCATTTGTCTGCTTCATTTAACAAGACACATTTATATTCTACCCCTGCAGAAAAAAAGGGTACAAAATAGGGTTAAAATAAGGGCGATAATATTTAGGTCCGCTCATTTCACCCTAGAGTGATATGACGTTGTTTTCCTATTCCGTTTCCTAGTAAATAAGCCAACTATATCGCCTAAGTGAAAAATAAATTATTATCCGGCATATTCGTCCCGGTATCTAAGGCTTCTAAGGAAAATCTTGTAGGCCTTGTAGCACGGATCAGGCTTCGGGGCGTCACCTTGTAGTCTCTAGGCAGAGTAGAGGCTCATAAAGATTCTTTCGGGCGCGTGGAGTATTTTAAAATGTAGTTGGTTCCTGAGAACTCTAGCTTTATTGATTTTGTGTAACTAAGACATTCTTCCCTACGAATTTTAAGTTTTAAAACTAAGCACCCGCTCTCTCTAGCTGCCCGGGAAATGCAAAGAAAAAGGGGGAGGGGCGGCGGACGCGCCGGTGCCAACGTTTTTCACTTTCATTAGTGAATATTTCAGAGCCGCGCTCTAACTGATAATTCCGCTGCCGGGGCCTCCGCTCATTTCATTGTTGTAATTCTGACTGTCGGACGCACGGCGCTGCTCGCTCCTGCACGGAGGGATTTTTTTCTGTGGCGTTGCGTCTCTTCGAAACGCTTGGAATTAGGTGAAAAGTTCAGATGAACTACTTTTTTCGTAATACTGCCGCTTCCCCAAATTTATTAATTTAGACTACGCAGATAGAAAAGCGAATGCAATTTAATAAATGTATTACATCTTTGTCAGTAGTCCAGTCAATGACCATTTTTCCGTATATAGTTTTGCCAAACAGCACCGATTTTCATAAAAATTTGGATTTAGGTTCTACTTACCCTCTATTTCAAAGTTGACCTTGTACCGTTGGTTGCTTTTACCCTGGGGGTGGATGCCACTCCTTCTCGGGGGTGAAAAATGTTTCATTGAAAATAACCGGGAATGGATATATTGACTAATCCTAAGCAACTTTTGTTCTATAAAGTTTTTTCTGAAAGTCAATACATTCGCGAGTGAAAGTGTAAATTTTTTAACCAAAAAAAAACACTTTTTCTGACGGTTCTTCGCGAAAAACTCAAAAAGTTAAGTATTTTATCAAAAAAATCATCCTTATAAAAATGTAGCTTATAAAAAAACAAAAAGAATGATGTGTTTATGGTGCATGTACACCCAATACAGGCGGAGTAATAGCTTGTTGAACGTTGGTTCTTATTCGTCAAAGGCCAAAATTGAAAGTTTGAACGTGAAATAACCAAAAACCAATGCATTTTTCAGGGAATACTCATAGAACCTTTTCTTCTAAAGAGCTTGGAAAAACCTTTATTTTTTTTATAAATACGAAAATAAAGTAGGTTCGTATTTTTTTCGGTGACAAAAAAACGTGAAAATCACCCCCTAATTACCACCCCAATTAAAATCGTTACCACTTTACAATTTACTTTATTTATGTACTTGTAATATGCTCTAGAAGCTTGACCGTTTTAAAGTGCTTAGTTTTGAAAAAATTTGAGCTTGAAGTGAAAAGAGAATTTTTGTATTTTTGGAAAAACTGTCTTTTCTTCAAAATAACTCCAAAACTATTAATGATACGCAAAATTTTGTAGAGTACAAAATTGTAAGTTTTGCTTTTTTGAAAATTTTGTTTTTTTTTTCTGTAGGATAAAAATTAAGTATGAAATGGCCGTTTAAACTTTGCATATGTTCGTAAATAGCAACTTGTTCAAGCCCTTTCAGCTCAAACCCTTACAAAAATAAGGGCTGAAAGAAAATTTAACTTTTGATCTATAGCCCTTGGAAAAACCTACAAAATGGTTTTTTGAAGGGATTGATAGCATAAAAACTAAGCGAGTTATGGATAAAAACCATCACATATTTTTGCAGATATCACACTGAAAGAAATGCGTTTTATTCTTTATTAGAATTCTATATACCATTATAAGACCATTGTATACTATATGTGACAGTTAAACAGGTGAATATTGGAAATAAAATGCGTATTGCTAGCACAGTTGTATAGTGACTATAATAAACCTTATTCTTTATTAAATTATTGTATAACTAGTATACAACGTTTTTTATACCCTTTACGAAATAATAGCAATAACTGTTATTAAAGTGTTCCATATCGTTATTAGAACATCTAGTACTGGTTATAAGTTTTATAATAATAAATGTATTAAACTGTTGT